>NW_027553987.1:0-152794 GCF_045843805.1 Urocitellus parryii | reverse complement strand
CATGGAGGAATACATGTGTTCTGAAGCAGGAAGGGATTGAAAGTGAACCAAATGCCTAGAAATTTTTAAACTTTTGGATGAAATATACATCCTATGATGTGCATCAGCTGAAGAAATAGTAAGGTACCAGTGTTGAATAAAAATGAACGTCAAAATACACATCATGTCCCATAGGAATCTACTTGCATTGATGTTAAACTGGTCAGTTACTGTAGAAAGATTAGGATTTCTAGGCACCATCCACTGAAGTTAGTTTTCAGTACTAGGAATAAAATATGTATTTCAGGTGGATAAATATTTCTGAGAATAATCTTGTGAAAGTCGATTATAAATCCACATATATGGACATGAATGAATTTAGGGAATGTATCATAAGACACATATATTTCATATTTTGAAAAATCTGGAGAGAGTTTGTGTGTGTGTGTGTGTATATATATCTATATATACACACACACACAAAACACACACACAGACATTAAAAATTCGAAATATATATGCCATTCGAAACTCATGATGAAATATATATCATCCACAGATCCAAAAATATTTATTTTACTGAACATGGATTTTTGTATCCTGTTGTTCAAGTAGGAAGCTCACCCATAGGTTGAAGTTTCAGTTCCAACAGCGTTTGGGAGGAGTGATCTCTTCTCACAATTTGTATCTGCCAAGTCAGCCACCTCACAAGAATATACGTGGGATACCAGGTAGGATTCATTATGTGCATGTAAAAATACATGTGCTGAATAGGCTACAGAAAAAGGGAGACAGGAATCCACATATTTGTTAACATAAAAAACACATGGAGAACTATTTCTATTCAATTGGACTAGATTTATAACACCTACCCTATATAATGCAAAAGGCAAGTGCAACTATACACCATGCCTCCTCTGATCTGCTTGTATTTCTATTCTGTTTGGGTAATTTTTCTCCATCATATTAGGATTCATAGTCAGAGTCTAGTAGGGTATGGGTTAGTGTCAGGGAATCAGTATTTCAAGTGGAAAATAGGAAATGAATCCAATGTGTATGCAAATACGTGCTACTCAAAAATCTTCCCACTCTCATCCAGAACAATGCCTTGACATGACCTTCGCCCCAAGGAAGAAGCAACTCGAGGGGAAGAGTTAGAAAATCTGTGGATATATATGTGGAATGGAAAATGCTCAGGAGTTCCCAAACATGGAGGTGGTAGAGGAGTTTCCATAAGTAAGGGACAGGGTAAACACTCCACAAACATGGAGCTCTGCTGGCCTAAAGACTTCGTGAGAAACTGCCTCTGAGGTTGGGCACTTGAAATATATGTTGTCAGGAGCTTTAGGTTCCTTTGGAGTGAGACCATCAAAGCTGAGTCTGCATCTTTGTGACCTGGAGGACATGGTTGCTGATTTTCCAATGAACATGAGGCAGAAGTGCTGAATTCTCTCTTTGTAGGTCCACAGTGGCCACTGGAGGCTAAGGGTCTCCCCGTGTGGACTGTGAAGCCATTTGGTCCTCCTCGACTTTTCGTGGTGTTTCTTGCTGCTGCACTGGGAGTTTGGTATTTGCTTCATGAAATACAAGGAGTTCAACTGGGACACAGTGCTGGAGGGAGTTCTGTCACGTGTGGTGGGTCAGGGTCCTAGGAGAATGCACCAACCAGTCTTCTATCCCACAGAGCTTGCCCCTTGACCCTAGCAACCTGATTCTGAACATTGCCCTGAAACCTCTCCATATAACAAGATGCCTTTCCATATAAGTGTCTGCCGGCTGCACCATGTCAGTCACAAGCCATTTGGAAGCCAATGTCAGATCCACATGGCCCTACCACAGATGTTTTATCACACTCCTGCACACCACTTCTCTAGGCCCACTACTCAGCAGGCCCCAACTTACTGGCATATCTGTTCTACACCATTTTCATGAAACCCAGTCAATCAAGGCACTCTCTGGTACACTCCTGATCAGCAACAGGACATCCAAAGATTCTCCAGTGCCACCTGGTCATGGGAACTTAAGAATTTCATGGTATTTATCTAGCCATTTTTCAAGGATGAAGTTGGAGGCACTGTGGGTTTCCATTCATTCAGGAACCATTAAATGGTGAGGAAGCTCATTTCAATGAAAGCTCTGGAGAAGTCTCACAAACAAGGCTTCCCAAAGAGTGGCCAAAAGGTCGCAGGAAGCCAGGCCCATTGAGGTCTACCATGTGAGGTCCATGTGTGTTTTGACTCTCAAGGATGGCTGCCATCTGTAAGAATAAAGTCATGTGATATCCTGGCTGAGATTCCCAGTGCTCTGTGGAAAGCCAACCTGGTCCTAGATCTCAGTTTCCAAGGGCGACTCTCATGTGTGGCCTACTAAAATCTCAACACAGTTCATGGCAATACTTCTCTGAGGTCAGTTCCAGAACTCAGTCTCCAAGGGGAATCACACCAGAGTTCACGCCAAGGTGGACCCAGTCATCTCTTCCAACCGCCACACAAAGGACCACAATTCCAACCAAAACACTGCCACATGGCCCTCATCTTCTTCCATATACACACTCATCATAACCTCTGGCTGGAGGTTTCCATCAGGGGCGCAGCCCAAGACAGTGTCCACAATAAGCTCCCTTGCCCCTCATTTGCCTAATATCAGGGTGGCCTGGACAGCCTTCCTGTGCACCAGGAGTGATCAAATAGGCCTGCCTTTAATACTGCTCTGCTTCTCCAATTTGAGGCCTACTGACTGCGGGCTATAGATTCTTTGTGTGAATTAGAATCATGAGAAAACCCAAGCACCTGTGGGCTAGCCTCTGCAGGGCTTTGAAGAACTCATTTGACCCAAAGGATCCCTATGCTCTCTTGATGGAGGTCAGGAACCTTACAGAGGAAGGCGAGAGACTTCATCCAAAATGACTGTTTTTGCGTCATTTTGGCTTTGGATGCACACATGGGATCTTTCTTCAATCCATCAGGTGCTGACAATCTAAGCCACAGCCTCACACAGGGCCAAGAGGCTGATTCAGACCCATCCCTTTGCAAAGCAATGAAGCAAAGAGCCACAGGTGATGCCCATTCATTTCCATTTGAAAACTGTTTTCTTGAGGCTTCACAAAGGGGTGCCCTGAGGTAAAGGCCTTCCTGACATTCAGGACAACAGAACAATAGGTAAGCAAAAGGCCCAAAGCAGGCTTTCTCCACTGAGACTTTACTGGTCCCACTGATATCTGAGTTTTCTGAGATGCTCACCATTCCTTTCAGCTCTCCAGTACTTGGCCATGTCACAGAGCTTGGAGGTGGTACATATCTTGGACACAAATCCATGAGCCTATTCTGGAGAGTGGCCAGAATGCAGGAAGAAAACAGGAACTTAGGAAGATAGTAGGTGTTGCCCATCCATAAGGCAAGCCGCACTCCATTCATAAATTGGGCAGGATGAATACTGGGAAGCTTTCTACTAGACAGGACACATCCATTGATGCATTCTCTTTTCTAATGTCTACAACCAGGGACACAGTGAGATACACAAACTTAGAAACACTCGCCTTGTCAAAAGACTTACTGGAAACAGTCCACTCCAAACAAACAAACCGCCTTTCCTACCTATTCTCAGAACATGACACAAATCCACAAACTCACCCCCACACCCACAAAGGCACCTCCTTCCCCCAAGTAGGTCTGTGACTACCCGGAGTGTTGTCTGACTGCTGGGCCGTATTATGTTGCCCCGAAATGGCCTGTCCTGTCTCAGATCTGGCCTCCTTGGCCAACTCTGTGAAGTTGTCAGGAGCCAGTGGTGAGCCACGACCTGCTTTCTCAGGCAAGGCCCTCTTCAGTGCTTTCCTGGCATTTGGCCATCCTCACATCAGTAGGGACCAAGGAAGACTGACTCTGTCCTTGGTAAATCCAAACAAGTGAGCCCACTGGGACTGGGACTGGGACTGCCTCTGGGTGCCTGGCTTCCTGGATCCCAAGTTCAGAGAATTCCATCACCAAGGAATTGAGGTGAGGTCACTTCCTTCAGGAACTGAATGAGGTCACTGCCTGGCAACCACTGTGTCCTAACAGTTGCTTGCAAGGGTCCCAGGAGATGGAGGCTGCCCCTGCTTCCTGTGACACTTTCACAAGTTAGAATGGAATATCAACCATAGGCACCAAGGAACAGCTCTCCACACAGGCCTGGTTTGGTCCATCTTGTCTACATTAAGAAGAGAGAGGCTCATTCAGACACATCCCTTCATCCTGACCAGGTTGTTTGCCATGGAAGATGACTTTTGCTCTCTCAGGTCCTTCATAGCTGCCTACATTTTCTCCAGGGTTCATTTCTGCATGGACCTTTGAGGTTTTCAGCAGGTGGAAGATCCCCTCCATTCCTATATTGTAAGACTAACTCTGTCCCTGCTCTTCTGTAAAGTTAGATTGAGGGAACAGTGTCTGGTTAGGGTTAAGAACATGTTCGATTTGGGTTAGGAATCATTCTGCTAGTTGTAGAATGGTATTGGGAACCTGCGATATTTATAATCATATATAGGTGAAATATAGGTATGCAAACAGAAATCTAAGTAAGATTTGAAGGCCAGAAGGGCATTGGGCCCTTGATTGTGATACTTAGCTTTGAATCACATTCTGCACAGATGTCTCAGATAAATTGATATACAATGGCAGAGGACCTTTTACCTTGGATGATTGAATGTAGAAGAGAACATCCAGTCAAACAGGGATAGTAAGTAAGATTAGGAAGCTAGTTGGTAGTTTTAGGAAGAAGAGTGAGTGTAAAATTTGGACCAAAAGTTCTTTAGCAATTGGGTGTTGGTTAGAGACTGAATGTAAATGTCAGCACATGTGAAGAGTCAGTCACAATGATGAACTGGGGAAAAACATGTAGGAAAGCAGATATCAATAGAGACATTAGGAAATCAGGCAAAGTATAAGGTGAGTGATAGGATTAGACATTTTCAACAGGGTTGAGGTTGAATATGTAATCTTAGGAAGAAACAAGTGTGTAGTCACCAATAGGATTGACATTGGAGAGCATTAGGCAACCTGGAGAAGGAAGTTTTTAGTAATCCATGCTCACTTTCCAATTAGGCTTTGCTACAATCATAAGTGTGACCTTTGCATTTTGTGTCCAGAATATGACAGTGATAAAATGTATATGTAGATCAGGTGACATGAGTAGTTCTTCCACCATTGCTGGGAGCAATATGTTGAAGACGTATTAATTAGTATTTGGGGGTACAAATAGGTGTACCCTGGGTCTATGAATATAGAGATAATGCATGAATAGACCATACTGTGAATAAATAATATGACTGCTTCCAATTTAAATAATGGATTGAGTTGATATCTGAAAGTATATAGGAAATCTTATATTGATACACAATCAATCACTCCTACCAGTTATACATCTAATGGCAATATTAGGGTTATGGTTTACCCTGAAGGGTGTGTGAGTTTTGCGTCAAAAGTGATTATGGAAATGGAAAATCATGTGTTTGGAAAGAAGTCTCATGAACAAACCAGTCAAGAAACATGGAGGAATACATGTGTTCTGAAGCAGGAAGGGATTGAAAGTGAACCAAATGCCTAGAAATTTTTAAACTTTTGGATGAAATATACATCCTATGATGTGCATCAGCTGAAGAAATAGTAAGGTACCAGTGTTGAATAAAAATGAACGTCAAAATACACATCATGTCCCATAGGAATCTACTTGCATTGATGTTAAACTGGGTCAGTTACTGTAGAAAGATTAGGATTTCTAGGCACCATCCACTGAAGTTAGTTTTCAGTACTAGGAATAAAATATGTATTTCAGGTGGATAAATATTTCTGAGAATAATCTTGTGAAAGTCGATTATAAATCCACATATATGGACATGAATGAATTTAGGGAATGTATCATAAGACACATATATTTCATATTTTGAAAAATCTGGAGAGAGTTTGTGTGTGTGTGTGTTTATATATATCTATATATACACACACACACAAAACACACACACAGACATTAAAAATTCGAAATATATATGCCATTCGAAACTCATGATGAAATATATATCATCCACAGATCCAAAAATATTTATTTTACTGAACATGGATTTTTGTATCCTGTTGTTCAAGTAGGAAGCTCACCCATAGGTTGAAGTTTCAGTTCCAACAGCGTTTGGGAGGAGTGATCTCTTCTCACAATTTGTATCTGCCAAGTCAGCCACCTCACAAGAATATACGTGGGATACCAGGTAGGATTCATTATGTGCATGTAAAAATACATGTGCTGAATAGGCTACAGAAAAAGGGAGACAGGAATCCACATATTTGTTAACATAAAAAACACATGGAGAACTATTTCTATTCAATTGGACTAGATTTATAACACCTACCCTATATAATGCAAAAGGCAAGTGCAACTATACACCATGCCTCCTCTGATCTGCTTGTATTTCTATTCTGTTTGGGTTATTTTTCTCCATCATATTAGGATTCATAGTCAGAGTCTAGTAGGGTATGGGTTAGTGTCAGGGAATCAGTATTTCAAGTGGAAAATAGGAAATGAATCCAATGTGTATGCAAATACGTGCTACTCAAAAATCTTCCCACTCTCATCCAGAACAATGCCTTGACATGACCTTCGCCCCAAGGAAGAAGCAACTCGAGGGGAAGAGTTAGAAAATCTGTGGATACATATGTGGAATGGAAAATGCTCAGGAGTTCCCAAACATGGAGGTGGTAGAGGAGTTTCCATAAGTAAGGGACAGGGTAAACACTCCACAAACATGGAGCTCTGCTGGCCTAAAGACTTCGTGAGAAACTGCCTCTGAGGTTGGGCACTTGAAATATATGTTGTCAGGAGCTTTAGGTTCCTTTGGAGTGAGACCATCAAAGCTGAGTCTGCATCTTTGTGACCTGGAGGACATGGTTGCTGATTTTCCAATGAACATGAGGCAGAAGTGCTGAATTCTCTCTTTGTAGGTCCACAGTGGCCACTGGAGGCTAAGGGTCTCCCCGTGTGGACTGTGAAGCCATTTGGTCCTCCTCGACTTTTCGTGGTGTTTCTTGCTGCTGCACTGGGAGTTTGGTATTTGCTTCATGAAATACAAGGAGTTCAACTGGGACACAGTGCTGGAGGGAGTTCTGTCACGTGTGGTGGGTCAGGGTCCTAGGAGAATGCACCAACCAGTCTTCTATCCCACAGAGCTTGCCCCTTGACCCTAGCAACCTGATTCTGAACATTGCCCTGAAACCTCTCCATATAACAAGATGCCTTTCCATATAAGTGTCTGCCGGCTGCACCATGTCAGTCACAAGCCATTTGGAAGCCAATGTCAGATCCACATGGCCCTACCACAGATGTTTTATCACACTCCTGCACACCACTTCTCTAGGCCCACTACTCAGCAGGCCCCAACTTACTGGCATATCTGTTCTACACCATTTTCATGAAACCCAGTCAATCAAGGCACTCTCTGGTACACTCCTGATCAGCAACAGGACATCCAAAGATTCTCCAGTGCCACCTGGTCATGGGAACTTAAGAATTTCATGGTATTTATGTAGCCATTTTTCAAGGATGAAGTTGGAGGCACTGTGGGTTTCCATTCATTCAGGAACCATTAAATGGTGAGGAAGCTCATTTCAATGAAAGCTCTGGAGAAGTCTCACAAACAAGGCTTCCCAAAGAGTGGCCAAAAGGTCGCAGGAAGCCAGGCCCATTGAGGTCTACCATGTGAGGTCCATGTGTGTTTTGACTCTCAAGGATGGCTGCCATCTGTAAGAATAAAGTCATGTGATATCCTGGCTGAGATTCCCAGTGCTCTGTGGAAAGCCAACCTGGTCCTAGATCTCAGTTTCCAAGGGCGACTCTCATGTGTGGCCTACTAAAATCTCAACACAGTTCATGGCAATACTTCTCTGAGGTCAGTTCCAGAACTCAGTCTCCAAGGGGAATCACACCAGAGTTCACGCCAAGGTGGACCCAGTCATCTCTTCCAACCGCCACACAAAGGACCACAATTCCAACCAAAACACTGCCACATGGCCCTCATCTTCTTCCATATACACACTCATCATAACCTCTGGCTGGAGGTTTCCATCAGGGGCGCAGCCCAAGACAGTGTCCACAATAAGCTCCCTTGCCCCTCATTTGCCTAATATCAGGGTGGCCTGGACAGCCTTCCTGTGCACCAGGAGTGATCAAATAGGCCTGCCTTTAATACTGCTCTGCTTCTCCAATTTGAGGCCTACTGACTGCGGGCTATAGATTCTTTGTGTGAATTAGAATCATGAGAAAACCCAAGCACCTGTGGGCTAGCCTCTGCAGGGCTTTGAAGAACTCATTTGACCCAAAGGATCCCTATGCTCTCTTGATGGAGGTCAGGAACCTTACAGAGGAAGGCGAGAGACTTCATCCAAAATGACTGCTTTTTTGCCATTTTGGCTTTGGATGCACACATGGGATCTTTCTTCAATCCATCAGGTGCTGACAATCTAAGCCACAGCCTCACACAGGGCCAAGAGGCTGATTCAGACCCATCCCTTTGCAAAGCAATGAAGCAAAGAGCCACAGGTGATGCCCATTCATTTCCATTTGAAAACTGTTTTCTTGAGGCTTCACAAAGGGGTGCCCTGAGGTAAAGGCCTTCCTGACATTCAGGACAACAGAACAATAGGTAAGCAAAAGGCCCAAAGCAGGCTTTCTCCACTGAGACTTTACTGGTCCCACTGATATCTGAGTTTTCTGAGATGCTCACCATTCCTTTCAGCTCTCCAGTACTTGGCCATGTCACAGAGCTTGGAGGTGGTACATATCTTGGACACAAATCCATGAGCCTATTCTGGAGAGTGGCCAGAATGCAGGAAGAAAACAGGAACTTAGGAAGATAGTAGGTGTTGCCCATCCATAAGGCAAGCCGCAGTCCATTCATAAATTGGGCAGGATGAATACTGGGAAGCTTTCTACTAGACAGGACACATCCATTGATGCATTCTCTTTTCTAATGTCTACAACCAGGGACACAGTGAGATACACAAACTTAGAAACACTCGCCTTGTCAAAAGACTTACTGGAAACAGTCCACTCCAAACAAACAAACCGCCTTTCCTACCTATTCTCAGAACATGACACAAATCCACAAACTCACCCCCACACCCACAAAGGCACCTCCTTCCCCCAAGTAGGTCTGTGACTACCCGGAGTGTCTTCTGACTGCTGGGCCGTATTATGTTGCCCCGAAATGGCCTGTCCTGTCTCAGATCTGGCCTCCTTGGCCAACTCTGTGAAGTTGTCAGGAGCCAGCGGTGAGCCACGACCTGCTTTCTCAGGCAAGGCCCTCTTCAGTGCTTTCCTGGCATTTGGCCATCCTCACATCAGTAGGGACCAAGGAAGACTGACTCTGTCCTTGGTAAATCCAAACAAGTGAGCCCACTGGGACTGGGACTGGGACTGCCTCTGGGTGCCTGGCTTCCTGGATCCCAAGTTCAGAGAATTCCATCACCAAGGAATTGAGGTGAGGTCACTTCCTTCAGGAACTGAATGAGGTCACTGCCTGGCAACCACTGTGTCCTAACAGTTGCTTGCAAGGGTCCCAGGAGATGGAGGCTGCCCCTGCTTCCTGTGACACTTTCACAAGTTAGAATGGAATATCAACCATAGGCACCAAGGAACAGCTCTCCACACAGGCCTGGTTTGGTCCATCTTGTCTACATTAAGAAGAGAGAGGCTCATTCAGACACATCCCTTCATCCTGACCAGGTTGTTTGCCATGGAAGATGACTTTTGCTCTCTCAGGTCCTTCATAGCTGCCTACATTTTCTCCAGGGTTCATTTCTGCATGGACCTTTGAGGTTTTCAGCAGGTGGAAGATCCCCTCCATTCCTATATTGTAAGACTAACTCTGTCCCTGCTCTTCTGTAAAGTTAGATTGAGGGAACAGTGTCTGGTTAGGGTTAAGAACATGTTCGATTTGGGTTAGGAATCATCCTGCTGGTTGTAGAATGGTATTGGGAACCTGCGATATTTATAATCATATATAAGTGAAATATATGTATGCAAACAGAAATCTAAGTAAGATTTGAAGGCCAGAAGGGCATTGGGCCCTTGATTCAGATACTTAGCTTTGAATCACATTCTGCACAGATGTCTCAGATAAATTGATATACAATGGCATAGGACCTTGTACCTCGGATGATTGAATGTAGAAGAGAACATCCAGTCAAAAAGGGATAGTAGGTAAGATTAGGAAGCTAGTCGGTAGGTTTAGGAAGAAGAGTGAGTGTAAAATTTGGACCAAAAGTTCTTTAGCTATTGGGTGTCGGTTAGAGAGTGAATGTAAATGTCAGCACATGTGAAGAGTCAGTCACAATGATGAACTGGGGAAAAATATGTAGGAAAGCAGATATCAATAGAGACATTAGGAAATCAGGCAAAGTATAAGGTGAGTGATAGGATTAGACATTTTCAACAGGGTTGAGGTTGAATATGTAATCTTAGGAAGAAACAAGTGTGTAGTCACCAATAGGATTGACATTGGAGAGCATTAGGCAACCTGGAGAAGGAAGTATTTAGTAATCCATGCTCACTTTCCAATTAGGCTTTGCTACAATCATAAGTGTGACCTTTGCATTTTGTGTCCAGAATATGACAGTGATAAAATGTATATGTAGATCAGGTGACATGAGTATTTCTTCCACCATTGCTGGGAGCAATATGTTGAAGACGTATTAATTAGTATTTGGGGGTACAAATAGGTGTACCCTGGGTCTATGAATATAGAGATAATGCATGAATAGACCATACTGTGAATAAATAATATGACTGCTTCCAATTTAAATAATGGATTGAGTTGATATCTGAAAGTATATAGGAAATCTTATATTGATACACAATCATTCATTCCTACCAGTTATACATCTAATGGCAATATTAGGGTTATGGTTTACCCTGAAGGGTGTGTGAGTTTTGCGTCAAAAGTGATTATGGAAATGGAAAACTATGTGTTTGGAAAGAAGTCTCATGAACAAACCAGTCAAGAAACATGGAGGAATACATGTGTTCTGAAGCAGGAAGGGATTGAAAGAGAACCAAATGCCTAGAAATTTTTAATCTTTTGGATGAAATATACATCCTATGATGTGCATCAGCTGAAGAAATAGTAAGGTACCAGTGTTGAATAAAAATGAACGTCAAAATACACATCATGTCCCATAGGAATCTACTTCCATTGATGTTAAACTGGGTCAGTTACTGTAGAAAGATTAGGATTTCTATGCACCATCCACTGAAGTTAGTTTTCAGTACTAGGAATAAAATATATATTTCAGGTGGATAAATATTTCTGAGAATAATCTTGTGAAAGTCGATTATAAATCCACATATATGAACATGAATGAATTTAGGGAATGTATCATAAGACACATATATTTCATATTTTGTAAAATCTTCAGAGAGTTTGTGTGTGTGTGTATATATATATATATCTATATATACACACACACACAAAAAACACACAGACATTAAAAATTCAAAATATATATGCCATTCGAAATTCATGATGAAATATATATCATCCACAGATCCAAAAATATTTATTTTACTGAACATGGATTTTTGTATCCTGTTGTTCAAGTAGGACGCTCACCCATAGGTTGAAGTTTCAGTTCCAACAGCGTTTGGGAGGAGTGATCTCTTCTCACAATTTGTATCTACCAAGTCAGCCACCTCACAAGAACATACATGGGATACCAGGTAGGATTCTTTATGTGCATGTAAAAATACATGTGCTGAATAGGCTACAGAGAAAGGGAGACAGGAATTCACATATTTGTTAACTTTAAAAACACATGGAGAACTATTTCTATTCAATTGGACTAGATTTATAACACCTACCCTTTATAATGCAAAAGGCAAGTGCAACTATACACCATGCCTCCTCTGATCTGCTTGTATTTCTATTCTGTTTGGGTTCTTTTTCTCCATCATATTAGGATTCATAGTCAGAGTCTAGTAGGGTATGGGTTAGTGTCAGGGAATCAGTATTTCAAATGGAAAATAGGAAATGAATCCAATGTGTATGCAAATACGTGCTACTCAAAAATCTTCCCACTCTCATCCAGAACAATGCCTTGACATGACCTTCGCCCCAAGGAAGAAGCAACTCGAGGGGAAGAGTTAGAAAATCTGTGGATACATATGTGGAATGGAAAATGCTCAGGAGTTCCCAACCTTGGAGGTGGTAGAGGAGTTTCCATAAGTAAGGGACAGGGTAAACACTTCACAAACATGGAGCTCTGCTGGCCTAAAGACTTCGTGAGAAACTGCCTCTGAGGTTGGGCACTTGAAATATTTGTTGTTGTCAGGAGCTTTAGCTTCCTTTGGAGTGAGACCATCAAAGCTGGGTCTGCATCTATGTGACCTGGAGGACATGGTTGCTGATTTTCCAATGAACATGAGGCAGAAGTGCTGAATTCTCTCTTTGTAGGTCCACAGTGGCCACTGGAGGCTAAGTGTCTCCCCGTGTGGACTGTGAAGCCATTTGGTCCTCCTCGACTTTTCGTGGTGTTTCTTGCTGCTGCACTGGGAGTTTGGTATTTGCTTCATGAAATACAAGGAGTTCAACTGGGACACAGTGCTGGAGGGAGTTGTGTCACGTGTGGTGGGTCAGGGTCCTAGGAGAATGCACCAACCAGTCTTCTATCCCACAGAGCTTGCCCCCTTGACCCTAGCAACCTGATTCTGAACATTGCCCTGAAACCTCTCCATATAACAAGATGCAAATTGGTGCGGCCAATTTGGAAAGCAGTTTGGAGATTCCTGGGAAAGCTGGGAATGGAACCACCATTTGACCCTGCTATTGCCCTTCTCGGACTATTCCCTGAAGACCTTAAAAGAGCATGCTACAGGGATGCTGCCACATCGATGTTCATAGCAGCAGAATTCACAATAGCTAGACTGTGGAACCAACCCAGATGCCCTTCAATAGATGACTGGATAAAAAATGTGGCATCTATACACAATGGAGTACTATGCAGCAATAAAAAATGACAAAATCATAGAATTTGCAGGGAAATGGATGGCACTAGAGCAGATTATGCTTAGTGAAGCTAGTCAATCCCTAAAAAACAAATACCAAATGTCTTCTTTGATATAATGAGAGCAACTATGAACAGAGCAGGGAGGAAGAGCAGGAAGAAAAGATTAACATTAAACAGAGACATGAGATGGGAGGGAAAGGGAGAGAAAAGGGAAATTGCATGGAAATGAAGGGGGACCCTCATTGCTATACAATATTACATATAAGAGGTTGTGAGGGGACTGGGAAAATTAACAAGGAGAGAAATGAATTACAATAGATGGGGTAGAGAGAGAAGATGGGAGGGGAGGGGGGATAGTAGGGTATAGGAAAAGTAGCAGAATACAACAATTACTAATTGGGCATTATGTAAAATTGTGGATGTGTAACTGACGTGATTCTACAATCTGCATTTGGGGTAAAATTGGGAGTTCATAACCCACTTCAATCTAATGTATGAAATATGATATGTCATGAGCTTTGTAATGTTGTGAACAACCAATAAAAAATATATATATATATATTAATAAAAAAAAAAAACAAGATGCCTTTCCATATAAGTGTCTGCCGGCTGCACCATGTCAGTCACAAGCCATTTGGAAGCCAATGTCAGATCCACATGGCCCTACCACAGATGTTTTATCACACTCCTGGACACCACTTCTCTAGGCCCACTACTCAGCAGGCCCCAACTTACTGGCATCTGTGTTCTACACCATTTTCATGAAACCCAGCCAATCAAGGCACTGTCTGGTACACTCCTGATCAGCAACAGGACATCCAAAGGTTCTCCAGTGCCACCTGGTCATGGGAACTTAAGAATTTCATGGTATTTATCTAGCCATTTTTCAAGGATGAAGTTGGAGGCACTGTGGGTTTCCATTCATTCAGGAACCATGAAATGGTGAGGAAGCTCATTTCAATGAAAGCTCTGGAGAACTCTCACAAACAAGGCTTCCCAAAGAGTGGCCAAAAGGTCGCAGGCAGCCAGGCTCATTGAGGTCTACCATGTGATGTCCATGTGTGTTTTGACTCTCAACGATGGCTGCCAGGTCTGTAAGAATAAAATCATGTGATATCCTGGCTGAGATTCCCAGTGCTCTGTGGAAAGCCAACCTGGGCCTAGATCTCAGTTTCCAAGGGCGACTCTCATGCGTGGCCTACTAAAATCTCAACAGAGTTCATGGCAATACTTCTCTGAGGTCAGTTCCAGAACTCAGTCTCCAAGGGGAATCACACCAGAGTTCACGCCAACGTGGACCCAGTCATCTCTTCCAACCGCCACACAAAGGACCACAATTCCAACCAAAACACTGCCACATGGCCCTCATCTTCTTCCATATACACACTCATCATAACCTCTGGCTGGAGGTTTCCATCAGGGGCGCAGCCCAAGACAGTGTCCACAATAAGCTCCCTTGCCCCTCATTTGCCTAATATCAGGGTGGCCTGGACAGCCTTCCTGTGCACCGGGAGTGATCAAATAGGCCTGCCTTTAATACTGCTCTGCTTCTCCAATTTGAGGCCTACTGACTGCGGGCTATAGATTCTTTGTGTGAATTGGAGTCAGGAGAAAACCCAAGCACCTATGGGCTAGCCTCTGCAGGGCTTTGAAGAACTCATTTGACCCAAAGGATCCCTATGCTCTCTTGATGGAGGTCAGGAACCTTACAGAGGAAGGCGAGAGACTTCATCCAAAATGACTGCTTTTTTGCCATTTTGGCTTTGGATGCACACATGGGATCTTTCTTCAATCCATCAGGTGCTGACAATCTAAGCCACAGCCTCACACAGGGCCAAGAGGCTGATTCAGACCCATCCCTTTCCAAAGCAATGAAGCAAAGAGCCACAGGTGATGCCCATTCATTTCCATTTGAAAACTGTTTTCTTCAGGCTTCACAAAGGGGTGCCCTGAGGCAAAGGCCTTCCTGACATTCAGGGCAACAGAACAATAGGTAAGCAAAAGGCCCAAAGCAGGCTTTCTCCACTGAGACTTTACTGGTCCCACTGATATCTGAGTTTTCTGAGATGCTCACCATTCCTTTCAGCTCTCCAGTACTTGGCCATGTCACAGAGCTTGGAGGTGGTACATATCTTGGACACAAAACCATGAGCCTATTCTGGAGAGTGGCCAGAATGCAGGAAGAAAACAGGAACTTAGGAAGATAGTAGGTGTTGCCCATCCATCAGGCAAGCCGCAGTCCATTCATAAATTGGGCAGGATGAATACTGGGAAGCTTTCTACTAGACAGGACACATCCATTGATGCATTCTCTTTTCTAATGTCTACAACCAGGGACACAGTGAGATACACAAACTTAGAAACACTCACCTTGTCAAAAGACTTACTGGAAACAGTCCACTCCAAACAAACAAACCGCCTTTCCTACCTATTCTCAGAACATGAGACAAATCCACAAACTCACCCCCACACCCACAAAGGCACCTCCTTCCCCCAAGTAGGTCTGTGACTACCCGGAGTGTTGTCTGACTGCTGGGCCATACTATGTTGCCCCGAAATGGCCTGTCCTGTCTCAGATCTGGCCTCCTTGGCCAACTCTGTGAAGTTGTCAGGAGCCAGTGGTGAGCCACGACCTGCTTTCTCAGGCAAGGCCCTCGTCAGTGCTTTCCTGGAATTTGGCCATCCTCACATAAGTAGGGACCAAGGAAGACTGACTCTGTCCTTGGTAAATCCAAACAAGTGAGCCCACTGGGACTGGGGCTGGGACTGCCTCTGGGTGCCTGGCTTCCTGGATCCCAAGTTCAGAGAGTTCCATCACCAAGGAAGTGAGGTGAGGTCACTTCCTTCAGGAACTGAATGAGGTCACTGCGTGGCAACCACTGTGTCCTAACAGTTGCTTGCAAGGGTCCCAGGAGATGGAGGCTGCCGCTGCTTCCTGTGACACTTTCACAGGTTAGAATGGAATATCAACCATAGGCACCAAGGAACAGATCTCCACACAGGCCTGGTTTGGTCCATCTTGTCTACATTAAGAAGACAGAGGCTCATTCAGACACATCCCTTCATCCTGACCAGGTTGTTTGCCATGGCAGATGACTTTTGCTCTCTCAGGTCCTTCATAGCTGCCTACATCTTCTGCAGCATTTCTGCATGGACCTTTGAGGTTCTCAGCAGGTGGAAGATCCCCTCCATTCCTGTATTGTAAGACCAACTCTGTCCCTGCTCTTCTGTAAAGTTAGATTGAGGGAACAGTGTCTGGTTAGGGTTAAGAACATGTTCGATTTGGGTTAGGAATCATTCTGCTAGTTGTAGAATGGTATTCTGAACCTGCGATATTTATAATCATATATAGGTGAAATATATGTATGCAAACAGAAATCTAAGTAAGATTTGAAGGCCAGAAGGGCATTGGGCCCTTGATTGGGATACTTAGCTTTGAATCACATTCTGCACAGATGTCTCAGATAAATTGATATACAATGGCATAGGACCTTGTACCTTGAATGATTGAATGTAGAAGAGAACATCCAGTCAAAAAGGGATAGTAGGTAAGATTAGGAAGCTAGTCGGTAGGTTTAGGAAGAAGAGTGAGTGTAAAATTTGGACCAAAAGTTCTTTAGCAATTGGGTGTCGGTTAGAGAGTGAATGTAAATGTCAGCACATGTGAAGAGTCAGTCACAATGATGAACTGGGGAAAAATATGTAGGAAAGCAGATATCAATAGAGACATTAGGAAATCAGGCAAAGTATAAGGTGAGTGATAGGATTAGACATTTACAACAGGGTTGAGGTTGAATATGTAATCTTAGGAAGAAACAAGTGTGTAGTCACCAATAGGATTGACATTGGAGAGCATTAGGCTACCTGGAGAAGGAAGTTTTTAGTAATCCATGCTCACTTTCCAATTAGGCTTTGCTACAATCATAAGTGTGACCTTTGCATTTTGTGTCCAGAATATGACAGTGATAAAATGTATATGTAGATCAGGTGACATGAGTATTTCTTCCACCATTGCTGGGAGCAATATGTTGAAGACGTATTAATTAGTATTTGGGGGTACAAATAGGTGTACCCTGGGTCTATGAATATAGAGATAATGCATGAATAGACCATACTGTGAATAAATAATATGACTGCTTCCAATTTAAATAATGGATTGAGTTGATATCTGAAAGTATATAGGAAATCTTATATTGATACACAATCATTCATTCCTACCAGTTATACATCTAATGGCAATATTAGGGTTATGGTTTACCCTGAAGGGTGTGTGAGTTTTGCTTCAAAAGTGATTATGGAAATGGAAAATCATGTGTTTGGAAAGAAGTCTCATGAACAAACCAGTCAAGAAACATGGAGGAGTACATGTGTTCTGAAGCAGGAAGGGATTGAAAGGGAACCAAATGCCTAGAAATTTTTAAACTTGAGGATGAAATATACATCCTATGATGTGCATCAGCTGAAGAAATAGTAAGGTACCAGTGTTGAATAAAAATGAACGTCAAAATACACATCATGTCCCATAGGAATCTACTTGCATTGATGTTAAACTGGGTCAGTTACTGTAGAAAGATTAGGATTTCTATGCACCATCCACTGAAGTTAGTTTTCAGTACTAGGAATAAAATATGTATTTCAGGTGGATAAATATTTCTGAGAATAATCTTGTGAAAGTCGATTATAAATCCACATATATGAACATGAATGAATTTAGGGAATGTATCATAAGACACATATATTTCATATTTTGAAAAATCTGGAGAGAGTTTGTGTGTGTGTGTATATATAGATATATATATATATGTATATATATACACACACACACAAAACACACACACAGACATTAAAAATTCGAAATATATATGCCATTCGAAACTCATGATGAAATATATATCATCCACAGATCCAAAAATATTTATTTTACTGAACATGGATTTTTGTATCCTGTTGTTCAAGTAGGAAGCTCACCCATAGGTTGAAGTTTCAGTTCCAACAGCGTTTGGGAGGAGTGATCTCTTCTCACAATTTGTATCTGCCAAGTCAGCCACCTCACAAGAATATATGTGGGATACCAGGTATGATTCTTTATGTGCATGTAAAAATACATGTGCTGAATAGGCTACAGAGAAAGGGAGACAGGAATCCACATATTTGTTAACTTTAAAAACACATGGAGAACTATTTCTATTCAATTGGACTAGATTTATAACACCTACCTTTATAATGCAAAAAGCAAGTGCAACTATACACCATGCCTCCTCTGAACTGCTTGTATTTCTATTCTGTTTGGGTTCTTTTTCTCCATCATATTAGGATTCATAGTCAGAGTCTAGTAGGGTATGGGTTAGTGTCAGGGAATCAGTATTTCAAATGGAAAATAGGAAATGAATCCAATGTGTATGCAAATACGTGCTACTCAAAAATCTTCCCACTCTCATCCAGAACAATGCCTTGACCTGACCTTCGCCCCAAGGAAGAAGCAACTCGAGGGGAAGAGTTAGAAAATCTGTGGATACATATGTGGAATGGAAAATGCTCAGGAGTTCCCAACCTTGGAGGTGGTAGAGGAGTTTCCATAAGTAAGGGACAGGGTAAACACTCCACAAACATGGAGCTCTGCTGGCCTAAAGACTTCGTGAGAAACTGCCTCTGAGGTTGGGCACTTGAAATATATGTTGTTGTCAGGAGCTTTACCTTCCTTTGTAGTGAGACCATCAAAGCTGGGTCTGCATCTATGTGACCTGGAGGACATGGTTGCTGATTTTCCAAAGAACATGAGGCAGAAGTGCTGAATTCTCTCTTTGTAAGTCCACAGTGGCCAATGGAGGCTAAGTGTCTCCCCGTGTGGACTCTGAAGCATTTGGTCCTCCTCGACTTTTCGTGGTGTTTCTTGCTGCTGCACTGGGAGTTTGGTATTTGCTTCATGAAAAACAAGGAGTTCAACTGGGACACAGTGCTGGAGGGAGTTCTGTTACGTGTGGTGGGTCTGGGTCCTAGGAGAATGCACCAACCAGTCTTCTATCCCACAGAGCTTGCCCCCTTGACCCTAGCAACCTGATTCTGAACATTGCCCTGAAACTTCTCCATATAACAAGATGCCTTTACATACAAGTGTCTGCTGGCTGCACCATGTCAGTCACAAGCCATTTGGAAGCCAATGTCAGATCCACATGGCCCTACCACAGATGTTTTATCACACTCCTGCACACCACTTCTCTAGGCCCACTACTCAGCAGGCCCCAACTTACTGGCATCTCTGTTCTACACCATTTTCATGAAACCCAGCCAATCAAGGCACTGTCTTGTACACTCCTGATCAGCAACAGGACATCCAAAGGTTCTCCAGTGCCACCTGGTCATGGGAACTTAAGAATTTCATTGTATTTATCTAGCCATTTTTCAAGGATGAAGTTGGAGGCACTGTGGGTTTCCATTCATTCAGGAACCATGAAATGGTGAGGAAGCTCATTTCAATGAAAGCTCTGGAGAACTCTCACAAACAAGGCTTCCCAAAGAGTGGCCAAAAGGTCGCAGGCAGCCAGGCTCATTGAGGTCTACCATGTGAGGTCCATGTGTGTTTTGACTCTCAACGATGGCTGCCAGGTCTGTAAGAATAAAATCATGTGATATCCTGGCTGAGATTCCCAGTGCTCTGTGGAAAGCCAACCTGGGCCTAGATCTCAGTTTCCAAGGGCGACTCTCATGCGTGGCCTACTAAAATCTCAACACAGTTCATGGCAATACTTCTCTGAGGTCAGTTCCAGAACTCAGTCTCCAAGGGGAATCACACCAGTGTTCACGCCAACGTGGACCCAGTCATCTCTTCCAACCGCCACACAAAGGACCACAATTCCAACCAAAACACTGCCACATGGCCCTCATCTTCTTCCATATACACACTCATCATAACCTCTGGCTGGAGGTTTCCATCAGGGGCGCAGCCCAAGACAGTGTCCACAATAAGCTCCCTTGCCCCTCATTTGCCTAATATCAGGGTGGCCTGGACAGCCTTCCTGTGCACCAGGAGTGATCAAATAGGCCTGCCTTTAATACTGCTCTGCTTCTCCAATTTGAGGCCTACTGACTGCGGGCTATAGATTCTTTGTGTGAATTAGAATCATGAGAAAACCCAAGCACCTGTGGGCTAGCCTCTGCAGGGCTTTGAAGAACTCATTTGACCCAAAGGATCCCTATGCTCTCTTGATGGAGGTCAGGAACCTTACAGAGGAAGGCGAGAGACTTCATCCAAAATGACTGCTTTTTTGCCATTTTGGCTTTGGATGCACACATGGGATCTTTCTTCAATCCATCAGGTGCTGACAATCTAAGCCACAGCCTCACACAGGGCCAAGAGGCTGATTCAGACCCATCCCTTTCCAAAGCAATGAAGCAAAGAGCCACAGGTGATGCCCATTCATTTCCATTTGAAAACTGTTTTCTTGAGGCTTCACAAAGGGGTGCCCTGAGGCAAAGGCCTTCCTGACATTCAGGGCAACAGAACAATAGGTAAGCAAAAGGCCCAAAGCAGGCTTTCTCCACTGAGACTTTACTGGTCCCACTGATATCTGAGTTTTCTGAGATGCTCACCATTCCTTTCAGCTCTCCAGTACTTGGCCATGTCACAGAGCTTGGAGGTGGTACATATCTTGGACACAAAACCATGAGCCTATTCTGGAGAGTGGCCAGAATGCAGGAAGAAAACAGGAACTTAGGAAGATAGTAGGTGTTGCCCATCCATCAGGCAAGCCGCAGTCCATTCATAAATTGGGCAGGATGAATACTGGGAAGCTTTCTACTAGACAGGACACATCCATTGATGCATTCTCTTTTCTAATGTCTACAACCAGGGACACAGTGAGATACACAAACTTAGAAACACTCGCCTTGTCAAAAGACTTACTGGAAACAGTCCACTCCAAACAAACAAACCGCCTTTCCTACCTATTCTCAGAACATGACACAAATCCACAAACTCACCCCCACACCCACAAAGGCACCTCCTTCCCCCAAGTAGGTCTGTGACTACCCGGAGTGTCGTCTGACTGCTGGGCCGTACTATGTTGCCCCGAAATGGCCTGTCCTGTCTCAGATCTGGCCTCCTTGGCCAACTCTGTGAAGTTGTCAGGAGCCAGCGGTGAGCCACGACCTGCTTTCTCAGGCAAGGCCCTCTTCAGTGCTTTCCTGGCATTTGGCCATCCTCACATCAGTAGGGACCAAGGAAGACTGACTCTGTCCTTGGTAAATCCAAACAAGTGAGCCCACTGGGACTGGGACTGGGACTGCCTCTGGGTGCCTGGCTTCCTGGATCCCAAGTTCAGAGAATTCCATCACCAAGGAAGTGAGGTGAGGTCACTTCCTTCAGGAAATGAATGAGGTCACTGCCTGGCAACCACTGTGTCCTAACAGTTGCTTGCAAGGGTCCCAGGAGATGGAGGCTGCCCCTGCTTCCTGTGACACTTTCACAAGTTAGAATGGAATATCAACCATAGGCACCAAGGAACAGCTCTCCACACAGGCCTGGTTTGGTCCATCTTGTCTACATTAAGAAGAGAGAGGCTCATTCAGACACATCCCTTCATCCTGACCAGGTTGTTTGCCATGGAAGATGACTTTTGCTCTCTCAGGTCCTTCATAGCTGCCTACATCTTCTCCAGGGTTCATTTCTGCATGGACCTTTGAGGTTCTCAGCAGGTGGAAGATCCCCTCCATTCCTGTATTGTAAGACCAACTCTGTCCGTGCTCTTCTGTAAAGTTAGATTGAGGGAACAGTGTCTGGTTAGGGTTAAGAACATGTTTGATTTGGGTTAGGAATCATTCTGCTAGTTGTAGAATGGTATTGGGAACCTGCGATATTTATAATCATATATAGGTGAAATATATGTATGCAAACAGAAATCTAAGTAAGATTTGAAGGCCAGAAGGGCATTGGGCCCTTGATTACGATACTTAGCTTTGAATCACATTCTGCACAGATGTCTCAGATAAATTGATATACAATGGCATAGGACCTTGTACCTTGAATGATTGAATGTAGAAGAGAACATCCAGTCAAAAAGGGATAGTAGGTAAGATTAGGAAGCTATTCGGTAGGTTTAGGAAGAAGAGTGAGTGTAAAATTTGGACCAAAAGTTCTTTAGCAATTGGGGGTCGGTTAGAGAGTGAATGTAAATGTCAGCACATGTGAAGAGTCAGTCACAATGATGAACTGGGGAAAAATATGTAGGAAAGCAGATATCAATAGAGACATTAGGAAATCAGGCAAAGTATAAGGTGAGTGATAGGGTTAGACATTTTCAACAGGGTTGAGGTTGAATATGTAATCTTAGGAAGAAACAAGTGTGTAGTCACCAATAGGATTGACATTGGAGAGCATTAGGCAAACTGGAGAAGGAAGTTTTCAGTAATCCAGGCTCACTTTCCAATTAGGCTTTGCTACAATCATAAGTGTGACCTTTGCATTTTGTGTCCAGAATATGACAGTGATAAAATGTAAATGTAGATCAGGTGACATGAGTATTTCTTCCACCATTGCTGGGAGCAATATGTTGAAGACGTATTAATTAGTATTTGGGGGTACAAATACGTGTACCCTGGATCTATGAATATAGAGATAATGCATGAATAGACCATACTGTGAATAAATAATATGACTGCTTCCAATTTAAATAATGGATTGAGTTGATATCTGAAAGTATATAGGAAATCTTATATTGATACACAATCATTCATTCCTACCAGTTATACATCTAATGGCAATATTAGGGTTATGGTTTACCCTGAAGGGTGTGTGAGTTTTGCTTCAAAAGTGATTATGGAAATGGAAAATCATGTGTTTGGAAAGAAGTCTCATGGACAAACCATTCAAGAAACATGGAGGAATACAAGTGTTCTGAAGCAGGAAGGGATTGAAAGTGAAACAAATGCCTAGAAATTTTTAAACTTGAGGATGAAATATACATCCTATGATGTGCATCAGCTGAAGAAATAGTAAGGTACCAGTGTTGAATAAAAATGAACGTCAAAATACACATCATGTCCCATAGGAATCTACTTGCATTGATGTTAAACTGGGTCAGTTACTGTAGAAAGATTAGGATTTCTATGCACCATCCACTGAAGTTAGTTTTCAGTACTAGGAATAAAATATGTATTTCAGGTGGATAAATGTTTCTGAGAATAATCTTGTGAAAGTCGATTATAAATCCACATATATGAACATGAATGAATTTAGGGAATGTATCATAAGACACATATATTTCATATTTTGAAAAATCTGGAGAGAGTTTGTGTGTGTGTGTGTATATATATATCGATATATACACACACACACAAAACACACACACAGACATTAAAAATTCAAAATATATATGCCATTCGAAATTCATGATGAAATATATATCATCCACAGATCCAAAAATATTTATTTTACTGAACATGGATTTTTGTATCCTGTTGTTCAAGTAGGAAGCTCACCCATAGGTTGAAGTTTCAGTTCCAACAGCGTTTGGGAGGAGTGATCTCTTCTCACAATTTGTATCTGCCAAGTCAGCCACCTCACAAGAATATACGTGGGATACCAGGTAGGATTCTTTATGTGCATGTAAAAATACATGTGCTGAATAGGCTACAGAGAAAGGGAGACAGGAATTCACATATTTGTTAACTTTAAAAACACATGGAGAACTATTTCTATTCAATTGGACTAGATTTATAACACCTACCCTTCATAATGCAAAAGGCAAGTGGAACTATACACCATGCCTCCTCTGAACTGCTTGTATTTCTATTCTGTTTGGGTTCTTTTTCTCCATCATATTAGGATTCATAGTCAGAGTCTAGTAGGGTATGGGTTAGTGTCAGGGAATCAGTATTTCAAATGGAAAATAGGAAATGAATCCAATGTGTATGCAAATACTTGCTACACAAAAATCTTCCCACTCTCATCTAGAACAATGCCTTGACATGACCTTCGCCCCAAGGAAGAAGCAACTCGAGGGGAAGAGTTAGAAAATCTGTGGATACATATGTGGAATGGAAAATGCTCAGGAGTTCCCTACCTTGGAGGTGGTAGAGGAGTTTCCATAAGTAAGGGACAGGGTAAACACTCCACAAACATGGAGCTCTGCTGGCCTAAAGACTTCGTGAGAAACTGCCTCTGAGGTTGGGCACTTGAAATATATGTTGTTGTCAGGAGCTTTAGCTTCCTTTGGAGTGAGACCATCAAAGCTGGGTCTGCATCTATGTGACCTGGAGGACATGGTTGCTGATTTTCCAATGAACATGAGGCAGAAGTGCTGAATTCTCCCTTTGTAGGTCCACAGTGGCCAATGGAGGCTAAGTGTCTCCCCATGTGGACTGTGAAGCCATTTGGTCCTCCTCGACTTTTCGTGGTGTTTCTTGCTGCTGCACTGGGAGTTTGGTATTTGCTTCATGAAATACAAGGACTTCAACTGGGACACAGTGCTGGAGGGAGTTCTGTCACGTGTGGTGGGTCAGGGTCCTAGGAGAATGCACCAACCAGTCTTCTATCCCACAGAGCTTGCCCCCTTGACCCTAGCAACCTGATTCTGAACATTGCCCTGAAACCTCTCCATATAACAAGATGCCTTTCCATATAAGTGTCTGCCGGCTGCACCATGTCAGTCACAAGCCATTTGGAAGCCAATGTCAGATCCACATGGCCCTACCACAGATGTTTTATCACACTCCTGCACACCACTTCTCTAGGCCCACTACTCAGCAGGCCCCAACTTACTGGCATCTCTGTTCTACACCATTTTCATGAAACCCAGCCAATCAAGGCACTGTCTGGTACACTCCTGATCAGCAACAGGACATCCAAAGGTTCTCCAGTGCCACCTGGTCATGGGAACTTAAGAATTTCATGGTATTTATCTAGCCATTTTTCAAGGATGAAGTTGGAGGCATTGTGGGTTTCCATTCATTCAGGAACCATGAAATGGTGAGGAAGCTCATTTCAATGAAAGCTCTGGAGAACTCTCACAAACAAGGCTTCCCAAAGAGTGGCCAAAGGTCTCATGAAGCCAGGCCCATTGAGGTCTACCATGTGAGGTCCATGTGTGTTTTGACTCTCAATGATGGCTGCCAGGTCTGTAAGAATAAAATCATGTGATATCCTGGCTGAGATTCCCAGTGCTCTGTGGAAAGCCAACCTGGGCATGGATCTCAGTTTCCAAGGGTGACTCTCATGCGTGGCCTACTAAAATCTCAACACAGTTCATGGCAATACTTCTCTGAGGTCAGTTCCAGAACTCAGTCTCCAAGGGGAATCACAACAGAGTTCACGCCAAGGTGGACCCAGTCATCTCTTCCAATTGCCACACAAAGGACCACAATTCCAACCAAAACACTGCCACATGGCCCTCATCTTAATCCATATACACACTCATCATAACCTCTGGCTGGAGGTTTGCATCAGGGGCGCAGCCCAAGACAGTGTCCACAATAAGCTCCCTTGCCCCTCATTTGCCTAATATCAGGGTGGCCTGCACAGCCTTCCTGTGCACCAGGAGTGATCAAAGAGGCCTGCCTTTAATACTGCTCTGCTTCTCCAATTTGAGGCCTACTGACTGCGGGCTATAGATTCTTTGTGTGAATTGGAGTCAGGAGAAAACCCAAGCACCTATGGGCAAACCTCTGCAGGGCTTTGAAGAACTCATTTGACCCAAAGGATCCCTATGCTCTCTTGATGGAGGTCAGGAACCTTACAGAGGAAGGCGAGAGACTTCATCCAAAATGACTGCTTTTTTTGCCATTTTGGCTTTGGATGCACACATGGGATCTTTCTTCAATCCATCAGGTGCTGACAATCTAAGCCACAGCCTCACACAGGGCCAAGAGGCTGATTCAGACACATCCCTTTGCAAAGCAATGAAGCAAAGAGCCACAGGTGATGCCATTCATTTCCATTTGAAAACTGTTTTCTTGAGGCTTCACAAAGGGGTGCCCTGAGGCAAAGGCCTTCCTGACATTCAGGGCAACAGAACAATAGGTAAGCAAAAGGCCCAAAGCAGGCTTTCTCCTCTGAGACTTTACTGGTCCCACTGATATCTAAGTTTTCTGAGATGCTCACCATTCCTTTCAGCTCTCCAGTACTTGGCCATGTCACAGAGCTTGGAGGTGGTACATATCTTGGACACAAAACCATGAGCCTATTCTGGAGAGTGGCCAGAATGCAGGAAGAAAACAGGAACTTAGGAAGATAGTAGGTGTTGCCCATCCATCAGGCAAGCCACAGTCCATTCATAAATTGGGCAGGATGAATACTGGGAAGCTTTCTACTAGACAGGACACATCCATTGATGCATTCTCTTTTCTAATGTCTACAACCAGGGACACAGTGAGATACCCAAACTTAGAAACACTCGCCTTGTCAAAAGACTTACTGGAAACAGTCCACTCCAAACAAACAAACCGCCTTTCCTACCTATTCTCAGAACATGACACAAATCCACAAACTCACCCCCACACCCACAAAGGCACCTCCTTCCCCCAAGTAGGTCTGTGACTACCCGGAGTGTTGTCTGACTGCTGGGCCATACTATGTTGCCCCGAAATGGCCTGTCCTGTCTCAGATCTGGCCTCCTTGGCCAACTCTGTGAAGTTGTCAGGAGCCAGCGGTGAGCCACGACCTGCTTTCTCAGGCAAGGCCCTCTTCAGTGCTTTCCTGGCATTTGGCCATCCTCACATCAGTAGGGACCAAGGAAGACTGACTCTGTCCTTGGTAAATCCAAACAAGTGAGCCCACTGGGACTGGGACTGGGACTGCCTCTGGGTGCCTGGCTTCCTGGATCCCAAGTTCAGAGAATTCCATCACCAAGGAAGTGAGGTGAGGTCACTTCCTTCAGGAACTGAATGAGGTCACTGCCTGGCAACCACTGTGTCCTAACAGTTGCTTGCAAGGGTCCCAGGAGATGGAGGCTGCCCCTGCTTCCTGTGACACTTTCACAAGTTAGAATGGAATATCAACCATAGACACCAAGGAACAGCTCTCCACACAGGCCTGGTTTGGTCCATCTTGTCTACATTAAGAAGAGAGAGGCTCATTCAGACACATCCCTTCATCCTGACCAGGTTGTTTGCCATGGAAGATGACTTTGGCTCTCTCAGGTCCTTCATAGCTGCCTACATCTTCTCCAGGGTTCATTTCTGCATGGACCTTTGAGGTTCTCAGCAGGTGGAAGATCCCCTCCATTCCTGTATTGTAAGACCAACTCTGTCCCTGCTCTTCTGTAAAGTTAGATTGAGGGAACAGTGTCTGGTTAGGGTTAAGAACATGTTTGATTTGGGTTAGGAATCATTCTGCTAGTTGTAGAATGGTATTGGGAACCTGCGATATTTATAATCATATATAGGTGAAATGTATGTATGCAAACAGAAATCTAAGTAAGATTTGAAGGCCAGAAGGGCATTGGGCCCTTGATTGGGATACTTAGCTTTGAATCACATTCTGCACAGATGTCTCAGATAAATTGATATACAATGGCATAGGACCTTGTACCTTGAATGATTGAATGTAGAAGAGAACATCCAGTCAAAAAGGGATAGTAGGTAAGATTAGGAAGCTAGTCGGTAGGTTTAGGAAGAAGAGTGAGTGTAAAATTTGGACCAAAAGTTCTTTAGCAATTGGGTGTCGGTTAGAGAGTGAATGTAAATGTCAGCACATGTGAAGAGTCAGTCACAATGATGAACTGGGGAAAAACATGTAGGAAAGCAGATATCAATAGAGACATTAGGAAATCAGGCAAGGTATAAGTTGAGTGAAAGGAATAGACATTTTCAACAGGGTTGAGGTTGAATATGTAATCTTAGGAAGAAACAAGTGTGTAGTCACCAATAGGATTGACATTGGAGAGCATTAGGCAACCAGGAGAAGGAAGTTTTTAGTAATCCATGCTCACTTTCCAATTAGGCTTTGCTACAATCATAAGTGTGACCTTTGCATTTTGTGTCCAGAATATGACAGTGATAAAATGTATATGTAGATCAGGTGACATGAGTACTTCTTCCACCATTGCTGGGAGCAATATGTTGAAGACGTATTAATTAGTATTTGGGGGTACAAATACGTGTACCCTGGGTCTATGAATATAGAGATAATGCATGAATAGACCATACTGTGAATAAATAATATAACTGCTTCCAATTTAAATAATGGATTGAGTTGATATCTGAAAGTATATAGGAAATCTTATATTGACACACAATCATTCATTCCTACCAGTTATACATCTAATGGCAATATTAGGGTTATGGTTTACCCTGAAGGGTGTGTGAGTTTTGCTTCAAAAGTGATTATGGAAATGGAAAATCATGTGTTTGGAAAGAAGTCTCATGAACAAACCAGTCAAGAAACATGGAGGAATACATGTGTTCTGAAGCAGGAAGGGATTGAAAGTGAACCAAATGCCTAGAAATTTTTAAACTTGAGGATGAAATATACATCCTATGATGTGCATCAGCTGAAGAAATAGTAAGGTACCAGTGTTGAATAAAAATGAATGTCAAAATACACATCATGTCCCATAGGAATCTACTTGCATTGATGTTAAACTGGGTCAGTTACTGTAGAAAGATTAGGATTTCTATGCACCATCCACGGAAGTTAGTTTTCAGTACTAGGAATAAAATATGTATTTCAGGTGGATAAATATTTCTGAGAATAATCTTGTGAAAGTCGATTATAAATCCACATATATGAACATGAATGAATTTAGGGAATGTATCATAAGACACATATATTTCATATTTTGAAAAGTCTGGAGAGAGTTTCTGTGTGTGTGTATATATATATCGATATATACACACACACACAAAACACACACACAGACATTAAAAATTCGAAATATATATGCCATTTGAAATTCATGATGAAATATATATCATCCACAGATCCAAAAATATTTATTTTACTGAACATGGATTTTTGTATCCTGTTGGTCAAGTAGGAAGCTCACCCATAGGTTGCAGTTTCAGTTCCAACAGAGTTTGGGAGGAGTGATCTCTTCTCACAATTTGTATCTGCCAAGTCAGCCAACTCACAAGAATATACGTGGGATACCAGGTAGGATTCTTTATGTGCATGTAAAAATACATGTGCTGAATAGGCTACAGAGAAAGGGAGACAGGAATTCACATATTTGTTAACTTTAAAAACACATGGAGAACTATTTCTATTCAATTGGACTAGATTTATAACACCTACCCTTTATAATGCAAAAGGCAAGTGCAACTATACACCATGCCTCCTCTGAACTGCTTGTATTTCTATTCTGTTTGGGTTCTTTTTCTCCATCATATTAGGATTCATAGTCAGAGTCTAGTAGGGTATGGGTTAGTGTCAGGGAATCAGTATTTCAAGTGAAAAATAGGAAATGAATCCAATGTGTATGCAAATACGAGCTACACAAAAATCTTCCCACTCTCATCCAGAACAATGCCTTGACATGACCTTCGCCCCAAGGAAGAAGCAACTCAAGGGGAAGAGTTACAAAATCTGTGGATACATATGTGGAATGGAAAATGCTCAGGAGTTCACAACCTTGGAGGTGGTAGAGGAGTTTCCATAAGTAAGGGACAGGGTAAACACTCCACAAACATGGAGCTCTGCTGGCCTAAAGACTTCGTGAGAAACTGCCTCTGAGGTTGGGCACTTGAAATATATGTTGTTGTCAGGAGCTTTAGCTTCCTTTGGAGTGAGACCATCAAAGCTGGGTCTGCATCTATGTGACCTGGAGGACATGGTTGCTGATTTTCCAATGAATATGAGGCAGAAGTGCTGAATTCTCTCTTTGTAGGTCCACAGTGGCCACTGGAGGCTAAGGGTCTCCCCTTGTGGACTGTGAAGCCATTTGGTCCTCCTCTACTTTTCGTGGTGTTTCTTGCTGCTGCACTGGGAGTTTGGTATTTGCTTCATGAAATACAAGGACTTCAACTGGGACACAGTGCTGGAGGGAGTTCTGTCATGTGTGGTGGGTCAGGGTCCTAGGAGAATGCACCAACCAGTCTTCTATCCCACAGAGCTCGCCCCTTGACCCTAGCAACCTGATTCTGAACATTGCCCTGAAACCTCTCCATATAACAAGATTCCTTTCCATATAAGTGTCTGCCGGCTGCACCATGTCAGTCAAAAGCCATTTGGAAGCCAATGTCACATCCACATGGCCCTACCACAGATGTTTTATCACACTCCTGCACACCACTTCTCTAGGCCCACTACTCAGCAGGCCCCACCTTACTGGCATCTCTGTTCTGCACCATTTTCATGAAACCCAGCCAATCAAGGCACTGTCTGGTACACTCCTGATCAGCAACAGGACATCCAAAGGTTCTCCAGTGCCACCTGGTCATGGGAACTTAAGAATTTCATGGTATTTATCTAGCCATTTTTCAAGGATGAAGTTGGAGGCACTGTGGGTTTCCATTCATTCAGGAACCATGAAATGGTGAGGAAGCTCATTTCAATGAAAGCTCTGGAGAACTCTCACAAACAAGGCTTCCCAAAGAGTGGCCAAAAGGTCGCAGGAAGCCAGGCCCATTGAGGTCTACCATGTGAGGTCCATGTGTGTTTTGACTCTCAACCATGGCTGCCAGGTCTGTAAGAATAAAATCATGTGATATCCTGGCTGAGATTCCCAGTGCTCTGTGGAAAGCCAACCTGGGCCTAGATCTCAGTTTCCAAGGGCGACTCTCATGCGTGGCCTACTAAAATCTCAACACAGTTCATGGCAATACTTCTCTGAGGTCAGTTCCAGAACACAGGCTCCAAGGGGAATCACACCAGAGTTCTCGCCATGGTGGACCCAGTCATCTCTTCCAACCGCCACACAAAGGACCACAATTCCAACCAAAACACTGCCACATGGCCCTCATCTTCTTCCATATACACACTCATCATAACCTCTGGCTGGAGGTTTCCATCAGGGGCGCAGCCCAAGACAGTGTCCACAATAAGCTCCCTTGCCCCTCATTTGCCTAATATCAGGGTGGCCTGGACAGCCTTCCTGTGCACCAGGAGTGATCAAATAGGCCTGCCTTTAATACTGCTCTGCTTCTCCAATTTGAGGCCTACTGACTGCGGGCTATAGATTCTTTGTGTGAATTGGAGTCAGGAGAAAACCCAAGCACCTATGGGCTTGCCTCTGCAGGGCTTTGAAGAACTCATTTGACCCAAAGGATCCCTATGCTCTCTTGATGGAGGTCAGGAACCTTACAGAGGAAGGCGAGAGACTTCATCCAAAATGACTGCTTTTTTGCCATTTTGGCTTTGGATGCACACATGGGATCTTTCTTCAATCCATCAGGTGCTGACAATCTAAGCCACAGCCTCACACAGGGCCAAGAGGCTGATTCAGACCCATCCCTTTGCAAAGCAATGAAGCAAAGAGCCACAGGTGATGCCCATTCATTTCCATTTGAAAACTATTTTCTTCAGGCTTCACAAAGGGGTGCCCTGAGGCAAAGGCCTTCCTGACATTCAGGGCAACAGAACAATAGGTAAGCACAAGGCCCAAAGCAGGCTTTCTCCACTGAGACTTTACTGGTCCCACTGATATCTGAGTTTTCTGAGATGCTCACCATTCCTTTCAGCTCTCCAGTACATGGCCATGTCACAGAGCTTGGAGGTGGTACATATCTTGGACACAAAACCATGAGCCTATTCTGGAGAGTGGCCAGAATGCAGGAAGAAAACAGGAACTTAGGAAGATAGTAGCTGTTGCCCATCCATCAGGCAAGCCGCAGTCCATTCATAAATTGGGCAGGATGAATACTGGGAAGCTTTCTACTAGACAGGACACATCCATTGATGCATTCTCTTTTCTAATGTCTACAACCAGGGACACAGTGAGATACACAAACTTAGAAACACTCGCCTTGTCAAAAGACTTACTGCAAACAGTCCACTCCAAACAAACAAACCGCCTTTCCTACCTATTCTCAGAACATGAGACAAATCCACAAACTCACCCCCACACCCACAAAGGCACCTCCTTCCCCCAAGTAGGTCTGTGACTACCCGGAGTGTTGTCTGACTGCTGGGCCATACTATGTTGCCCCGAAATGGCCTGTCCTGTCTCAGATCTGGCCTCCTTGGCCAACTCTGTGAAGTTGTCAGGAGCCAGTGGTGAGCCACGACCTGCTTTCTCAGGCAAGGCCCTCGTCAGTGCTTTCCTGGCATTTGGCCATCCTCACATAAGTAGGGACCAAGGAAGACTGACTCTGTCCTTGGTAAATCCAAACAAGTGAGCCCACTGGCACTGGGGCTAGGACTGCCTCTGGGTGCCTGGCTTCCTGGATCCCAAGTTCAGAGAGTTCCATCACCAAGGAAGTGAGGTGAGGTCACTTCCTTCAGGAACTGAATGAGGTCACTGCCTGGCAACCACTGTGTCCTAAAAGTTGCTTGCAAGTGTCCCAGGAGATGGAGGCTGCCCCTGCTTCCTGTGACACTTTCACAAGTTAGAATGGAATATCAACCATAGGCACCAAGGAACAGCTCTCCACACAGACCTGGTTTGGTCCATCTTGTCTACATTAAGAAGAGAGAGGCTCATTCAGACACATCCCTTCATCCTGACCAGGTTGTTTGCCATGGAAGTTGACTTTTGCTCTCTCAGGGCCTTCATAGCTGCCTACATTTTCTCCAGGGTTCATTTCTGCATGGACCTTTGAGGTTCTCAGCAGGTGGAAGATCCCCTCCATTCCTGTATTGTAAGACCAACTCTGTCCCTGCTCTTCTGTAAAGTTAGATTGAGGGAACAGTGTCTGGTTAGGGTTAAGAACATGTTTGATTTGGGTTAGGAATCATTCTGCTAGTTGTAGAATGGTATTGGGAACCTGCGATATTTATAATCATATATAGGTGAAATATATGTATGAAAAAGGAAATCTAAGTAAGATTTGAAGGCCAGAAGGGCATTGGGCCCTTGATTGGGATACTTAGCTTTGAATCACATTCTGCACAGATGTCTCAGATAAATTGATATACAATGGCATAGGACCTTGTACCTCGGATGATTGAATGTAGAAGAGAACATCCAGTCAAAAAGGGATAGTAGGTAAGATTAGGAAGCTAGTCGGTAGGTTTAGGAAGAAGAGTGAGTGTAAAATTTGGACCAAAAGTTCTTTAGCAATTGGGTGTCGGTCAGAGAGTGAATGTAAATGTCAGCACATGTGAAGAGTCAGTCACAATGATGAACTGGGGAAAAACATGTAGGAAAGCAGATATCAATAGAGACATTAGGAAATCAGGCAAGGTATAAGTTGAGTGAAAGGAATAGACATTTTCAACAGGGTTGAGGTTGAATATGTAATCTTAGGAAGAAACAAGTGTGTAGTCACCAATAGGATTGACATTGGAGAGCATTAGGCAACCAGGAGAAGGAAGTTTTTAGTAATCCATGCTCACTTTCCAATTAGGCTTTGCTACAATCATAAGTGTGACCTTTGCATTTTGTGTCCAGAATATGACAGTGATAAAATGTATATGTAGATCAGGTGACATGAGTACTTCTTCCACCATTGCTGGGAGCAATATGTTGAAGACGGATTAATTAGTATTTGGGGGTACAAATACGTGTACCCTGGGTCTATGAATATAGAGATAATGCATGAATAGACCATACTGTGAATAAATAATATAACTGCTTCCAATTTAAATAATGGATTGAGTTGATATCTGAAAGTATATAGGAAATCTTATATTGACACACAATCATTCATTCCTACCAGTTATACATCTAATGGCAATATTAGGGTTATGGTTTACCCTGAAGGGTGTGTGAGTTTTGCTTCAAAAGTGATTATGGAAATGGAAAATCATGTGTTTGGAAAGAAGTCTCATGAACAAACCAGTCAAGAAACATGGAGGAATACATGTGTTCTGAAGCAGGAAGGGATTGAAAGTGAACCAAATGCCTAGAAATTTTTAAACTTGAGGATGAAATATACATCCTATGATGTGCATCAGCTGAAGAAATAGTAAGGTACCAGTGTTGAATAAAAATGAATGTCAAAATACACATCATGTCCCATAGGAATCTACTTGCATTGATGTTAAACTGGGTCAGTTACTGTAGAAAGATTAGGATTTCTATGCACCATCCACGGAAGTTAGTTTTCAGTACTAGGAATAAAATATGTATTTCAGGTGGATAAATATTTCTGAGAATAATCTTGTGAAAGTCGATTATAAATCCACATATATGAACATGAATGAATTTAGGGAATGTATCATAAGACACATATATTTCATATTTTGAAAAGTCTGGAGAGAGTTTCTGTGTGTGTGTATATATATATCGATATATACACACACACACAAAACACACACACAGACATTAAAAATTCGAAATATATATGCCATTTGAAATTCATGATGAAATATATATCATCCACAGATCCAAAAATATTTATTTTACTGAACATGGATTTTTGTATCCTGTTGGTCAAGTAGGAAGCTCACCCATAGGTTGCAGTTTCAGTTCCAACAGAGTTTGGGAGGAGTGATCTCTTCTCACAATTTGTATCTGCCAAGTCAGCCAACTCACAAGAATATACGTGGGATACCAGGTAGGATTCTTTATGTGCATGTAAAAATACATGTGCTGAATAGGCTACAGAGAAAGGGAGACAGGAATTCACATATTTGTTAACTTTAAAAACACATGGAGAACTATTTCTATTCAATTGGACTAGATTTATAACACCTACCCTTTATAATGCAAAAGGCAAGTGCAACTATACACCATGCCTCCTCTGAACTGCTTGTATTTCTATTCTGTTTGGGTTCCTTTTCTCCATCATATTAGGATTCATAGTCAGAGTCTAGTAGGGTATGGGTTAGTGTCAGGGAATCAGTATTTCAAGTGAAAAATAGGAAATGAATCCAATGTGTATGCAAATACGAGCTACACAAAAATCTTCCCACTCTCATCCAGAACAATGCGTTGACATGACCTTCGCCCCAAGGAAGAAGCAACTCGAGGGGAAGAGTTAGAAAATCTGTGGATACATATGTGGAATGGAAAATGCTCAGGAGTTCCCAACCTTGGAGGTGGTAGAGGAGTTTCCATAAGTAAGGGACAGGGTAAACACTCCACAAACATGGAGCTCTGCTGGCCTAAAGACTTCGTGAGAAACTGCCTCTGAGGTTGGGCACTTGAAATATATGTTGTTGTCAGGAGCTTTAGCTTCCTTTGGAGTGAGACCATCAAAGCTGGGTCTGCATCTATGTGACCTGGAGGACATGGTTGCTGATTTTCCAATGAATATGAGGCAGAAGTGCTGAATTCTCTCTTTGTAGGTCCACAGTGGCCACTGGAGGCTAAGTGTCTCCCCGTGTGGACTGTGAAGCCATTTGGTCCTCCTCTACTTTTCGTGGTGTTTCTTGCTGCTGCACTGGGAGTTTGGTATTTGCTTCATGAAATACAAGGACTTCAACTGGGACACAGTGCTAGAGGGAGTTCTGTCATGTGTGGTGGGTCAGGGTCCTAGGAGAATGCACCAACCAGTCTTCTATCCCACAGAGCTCGCCCCTTGACCCTAGCAACCTGATTCTGAACATTGCCCTGAAACCTCTCCATATAACAGGATTCCTTTCCATATAAGTGTCTGCCGGTTGCACCATGTCAGTCACAAGCCATTTGGAAGCCAATGTCACATCCACATGGCCCTACCACAGATGTTTTATCACACTCCTGCACACCACTTCTCTAGGCCCACTACTCAGCAGGCCCCACCTTACTGGCATCTCTGTTCTGCACCATTTTCATGAAACCCAGCCAATCAAGGCACTGTCTGGTACACTCCTGATCAGCAACAGGACATCCAAAGGTTCTCCAGTGCCACCTGGTCATGGGAACTTAAGAATTTCATGGTATTTATCTAGCCATTTTTCAAGGATGAAGTTGGAGGCACTGTGGGTTTCCATTCATTCAGGAACCATTAAATGGTGAGGAAGCTCATTTCAATGAAAGCTCTGGAGAACTCTCACAAACAAGGCTTCCCAAAGAGTGGCCAAAAGGTCGCAGGAAGCCAGGCCCATTGAGGTCTACCATGTGAGGTCCATGTGTGTTTTGACTCTCAACCATGGCTGCCAGGTCTGTAAGAATAAAATGATGTGATATCCTGGCTGAGATTCCCAGTGCTCTGTGGAAAGCCAACCTGGGCCTAGATCTCAGTTTCCAAGGGCGACTCTCATGCGTGGCCTACTAAAATCTCAACACAGTTCATGGCAATACTTCTCTGAGGTCAGTTCCAGAACACAGGCTCCAAGGGGAAAAACACCAGAGTTCTCGCCATGGTGGACCCAGTCATCTCTTCCAACCGCCACACAAAGGACCACAATTCCAACCAAAACACTGCCACATGGCCCTCATCTTCTTCCATATACACACTCATCATAACCTCTGGCTGGAGGTTTCCATCAGGGGCGCAGCCCAAGACAGTGTCCACAATAAGCTCCCTTGCCCCTCATTTGCCTAATATCAGGGTGGCCTGGACAGCCTTCCTGTGCACCAGGAGTGATCAAATAGGCCTGCCTTTAATACTGCTCTGCTTCTCCAATTTGAGGCCTACTGACTGCGGGCTATAGATTCTTTGTGTGAATTGGAGTCAGGAGAAAACCCAAGCACCTATGGGCTTGCCTCTGCAGGGCTTTGAAGAACTCATTTGACCCAAAGGATCCCTATGCTCTCTTGATGGAGGTCAGGAACCTTACAGAGGAAGGCGAGAGACTTCATCCAAAATGACTGCTTTTTTGCCATTTTGGCTTTGGATGCACACATGGGATCTTTATTCAATCCATCAGGTGCTGACAATCTAAGCCACAGCCTCACACAGGGCCAAGAGGCTGATTCAGACCCATCCCTTTGCAAAGCAATGAAGCAAAGAGCCACAGGTGATGCCCATTCATTTCCATTTGAAAACTGTTTTCTTGAGGCTTCACAAAGGGGTGCCCTGAGGCAAAGGCCTTCCTGACATTCAGGGCAACAGAACAATAGGTAAGCACAAGGCCCAAAGCAGGCTTTCTCCACTGAGACTTTACTGGTCCCACTGATATCTGAGTTTTCTGAGATGCTCACCATTCCTTTCAGCTCTCCAGTACATGGCCATGTCACAGAGCTTGGAGGTGGTACATATCTTGGACACAAAACCATGAGCCTATTCTGGAGAGTGGCCAGAATGCAGGAAGAAAACAGGAACTTAGGAAGATGGTAGGTGTTGCCCATCCATAAGGCAAGCCGCAGTCCATTCATAAATTGGGCAGGATGAATACTGGGAAGCTTTCTACTAGACAGGACACATCCATTGATGCATTCTCTTTTCTAATGTCTACAACGAGGGACACAGTGAGATACACAAACTTAGAAACACTCGCCTTGTCAAAAGACTTACTGGAAACAGTCCACTCCAAACAAACAAACCGCCTTTCCTACCTATTCTCAGAACATGACACAAATCCACAAACTCACCCCCACACCCACAAAGGCACCTCCTTCCCCCAAGTAGGTCTGTGACTACCAGGAGTGTTGTCTGACTGCTGGGCCATACTATGTTGCCCCGAAATGGCCTGTCCTGTCTCAGATCTGGCCTCCTTGGCCAACTCTGTGAAGTTGTCAGGAGCCAGTGGTGAGCCATGACCTGCTTTCTCAGGCAAGGCCCTCGTCAGTGCTTTCCTGGCATTTGGCCATCCTCACATCAGTAGGGACCAAGGAAGACTGACTCTGTCCTTGGTAAATCCAAACAAGTGAGCCCACTGGGACTGGGACTGGGACTGCCTCTGGGTGCCTGGCTTCCTGGATCCCAAGTTCAGAGAGTTCCATCACCAAGGAAGTGAGGTGAGGTCACTTCCTTCAGGAACTGAATGAGGTCACTGCCTGGCAACCACTGTGTCCTAAGAGTTGCTTGCAAGTGTCCCAGGAGATGGAGGCTGCCCCTGCTTCCTGTGACACTTTCACAAGTTAGAATGGAATATCAACCATAGGCACCAAGGAACAGCTCTCCACACAGACCTGGTTTGGTCCATCTTGTCTACATTAAGAAGAGAGAGGCTCATTCAGACACATCCCTTCATCCTGACCAGGTTGTTTGCCATGGAAGTTGACTTTTGCTCTCTCAGGGCCTTCATAGCTGCCTACATCTTCTCCAGGGTTCATTTCTGCATGGACCTTTGAGGTTCTCAGCAGGTGGAAGATCCCCTCCGTTCCTGTATTGTAAGACCAACTCTGTCCCTGCTCTTCTGTAAAGTTAGATTGAGGGAACAGTGTCTGGTTAGGGTTAAGAACATGTTCGATTTGGGTTAGGAATCATTCTGCTAGTTGTAGAATGGTATTGGGAAACTGCGATATTTATAATCATATATAGGTGAAATATATGTATGAAAAAGGAAATCTAAGTAAGATTTGAAGGCCAGAAGGGCATTGGGCCCTTGATTGGGATACTTAGCTTTGAATCACATTCTGCACAGATGTCTCAGATAAATTGATATACAATGGCATAGGACATTGTACCTCGGATGATTGAATGTAGAAGAGAACATCCAGTCAAAAAGGGATAGTAGGTAAGATTAGGAAGCTAGTCGGTAGGTTTAGGAAGAAGAGTGAGTGTAAAATTTGGACCAAAAGTTCTTTAGCAATTGGGTGTCGGTTAGAGAGTGAATGTAAATGTCAGCACATGTGAAGAGTCAGTCACAATGATGAACTGGGGAAAAATATGTAGGAAAGCAGATATCAATAGAGACATTAGGAAATCAGGCAAAGTATAAGGTGAGTGATAGGATTAGACATTTACAACAGGGTTGAGGTTGAATATGTAATCTTAGGAAGAAACAAGTGTGTAGTCACCAATAGGATTGACATTGGAGAGCATTAGGCTACCTGGAGAAGGAAGTTTTTAGTAATCCATGCTCACTTTCCAATTAGGCTTTGCTACAATCATAAGTGTGACCTTTGCATTTTGTGTCCAGAATATGACAGTGATAAAATGTATATGTAGATCAGGTGACATGAGTATTTCTTCCACCATTGCTGGGAGCAATATGTTGAAGACGTATTAATTAGTATTTGGGGGTACAAATAGGTGTACCCTGGGTCTATGAATATAGAGATAATGCATGAATAGACCATACTGTGAATAAATAATATGACTGCTTCCAATTTAAATAATGGATTGAGTTGATATCTGAAAGTATATAGGAAATCTTATATTGACACACAATCATTCATTCCTACCAGTTATACATCTAATGGCAATATTAGGGTTATGGTTTACCCTGAAGGGTGTGTGAGTTTTGCTTCAAAAGTGATTATGGAAATGGAAAATCATGTGTTTGGAAAGAAGTCTCATGAACAAACCAGTCAAGAAACATGGAGGAATACATGTGTTCTGAAGCAGGAAGGGATTGAAAGTGAACCAAATGCCTAGAAATTTTTAAACTTGAGGATGAAATATACATCCTATGATGTGCATCAGCTGAAGAAATAGTAAGGTACCAGTGTTGAATAAAAATGAATGTCAAAATACACATCATGTCCCATAGGAATCTACTTGCATTGATGTTAAACTGGGTCAGTTACTGTAGAAAGATTAGGATTTCTATGCACCATCCACTGAAGTTAGTTTTCAGTACTAGGAATAAAATATGTATTTCAGGTGGATAAATAGTTCTGAGAATAATCTTGTGAAAGTCGATTATAAATCCACATATATGAACATGAATGAATTTAGGGAATGTATCATAAGACACATATATTTCATATTTTGAAAAGTCTGGAGAGAGTTTCTGTGTGTGTGTATATATATATCGATATATACACACACACACAAAACACACACACAGACATTAAAAATTCGAAATATATATGCCATTTGAAATTCATGATGAAATATATATCATCCACAGATCCAAAAATATTTATTTTACTGAACATGGATTTTTGTATCCTGTTGTTCAAGTAGGAAGCTCACCCATAGGTTGCAGTTTCAGTTCCAACAGAGTTTGGGAGGAGTGATCTCTTCTCACAATTTGTATCTGCCAAGTCAGCCAACTCACAAGAATATACGTGGGATACCAGGTAGGATTCTTTATGTGCATGTAAAAATACATGTGCTGAATAGGCTACAGAGAAAGGGAGACAGGAATTCACATATTTGTTAACTTTAAAAACACATGGAGAACTATTTCTATTCAATTGGACTAGATTTATAACACCTACCCTTTATAATGCAAAAGGCAAGTGCAACTATACACCATGCCTCCTCTGAACTGCTTGTATTTCTATTCTGTTTGGGTTCTTTTTCTCCATCATATTAGGATTCATAGTCAGAGTCTAGTAGGGTATGGGTTAGTGTCAGGGAATCAGTATTTCAAGTGAAAAATAGGAAATGAATCCAATGTGTATGCAAATACGAGCTACACAAAAATCTTCCCACTCTCATCCAGAACAATGCGTTGACATGACCTTCGCCCCAAGGAAGAAGCAACTCGAGGGGAAGAGTTAGAAAATCTGTGGATACATATGTGGAATGGAAAATGCTCAGGAGTTCACAACCTTGGAGGTGGTAGAGGAGTTTCCATAAGTAAGGGACAGGGTAAACACTCCACAAACATGGAGCTCTGCTGGCCTAAAGACTTCGTGAGAAACTGCCTCTGAGGTTGGGCACTTGAAATATATGTTGTTGTCAGGAGCTTTAGCTTCCTTTGGAGTGAGACCATCAAAGCTGGGTCTGCATCTATGTGACCTGGAGGACATGGTTGCTGATTTTCCAATGAATATGAGGCAGAAGTGCTGAATTCTCTCTTTGTAGGTCCACAGTGGCCACTGGAGGCTAAGTGTCTCCCCGTGTGGACTGTGAAGCCATTTGGTCCTCCTCTACTTTTCGTGGTGTTTCTTGCTGCTGCACTGGGAGTTTGGTATTTGCTTCATGAAATACAAGGACTTCAACTGGGACACAGTGCTGGAGGGAGTTCTGTCATGTGTGGTGGGTCAGGGTCCTAGGAGAATGCACCAACCAGTCTTCTATCCCACAGAGCTCGCCCCTTGACCCTAGCAACCTGATTCTGAACATTGCCCTGAAACCTCTCCATATAACAAGATTCCTTTCCATATAAGTGTCTGCCGGTTGCACCATGTCAGTCACAAGCCATTTGGAAGCCAATGTCACATCCACATGGCCCTACCACAGATGTTTTATCACACTCCTGCACACCACTTCTCTAGGCCCACTACTCAGCAGGCCCCACCTTACTGGCATCTCTGTTCTGCACCATTTTCATGAAACCCAGCCAATCAAGGCACTGTCTGGTACACTCCTGATCAGCAACAGGACATCCAAAGGTTCTCCAGTGCCACCTGGTCATGGGAACTTAAGAATTTCATGGTATTTATCTAGCCATTTTTCAAGGATGAAGTTGGAGGCACTGTGGGTTTCCATTCATTCAGGAACCATGAAATGGTGAGGAAGCTCATTTCAATGAAAGCTCTGGAGAACTCTCACAAACAAGGCTTCCCAAAGAGTGGCCAAAAGGTCGCAGGAAGCCAGGCCCATTGAGGTCTACCATGTGAGGTCCATGTGTGTTTTGACTCTCAACCATGGCTGCCAGGTCTGTAAGAATAAAATGATGTGATATCCTGGCTGAGATTCCCAGTGCTCTGTGGAAAGCCAACCTGGGCCTAGATCTCAGTTTCCAAGGGCGACTCTCATGCGTGGCCTACTAAAATCTCAACACAGTTCATGGCAATACTTCTCTGAGGTCAGTTCCAGAACACAGGCTCCAAGGGGAAAAACACCAGAGTTCTCGCCATGGTGGACCCAGTCATCTCTTCCAACCGCCACACAAAGGACCACAATTCCAACCAAAACACTGCCACATGGCCCTCATCTTCTTCCATATACACACTCATCATAACCTCTGGCTGGAGGTTTCCATCAGGGGCGCAGCCCAAGACAGTGTCCACAATAAGCTCCCTTGCCCCTCATTTGCCTAATATCAGGGTGGCCTGGACAGCCTTCCTGTGCACCAGGAGTGATCAAATAGGCCTGCCTTTAATACTGCTCTGCTTCTCCAATTTGAGGCCTACTGACTGCGGGCTATAGATTCTTTGTGTGAATTGGAGTCAGGAGAAAACCCAAGCACCTATGGGCTTGCCTCTGCAGGGCTTTGAAGAACTCATTTGACCCAAAGGATCCCTATGCTCTCTTGATGGAGGTCAGGAACCTTACAGAGGAAGGCGAGAGACTTCATCCAAAATGACTGCTTTTTTGCCATTTTGGCTTTGGATGCACACATGGGATCTTTCTTCAATCCATCAGGTGCTGACAATCTAAGCCACAGCCTCACACAGGGCCAAGAGGCTGATTCAGACCCATCCCTTTGCAAAGCAATGAAGCAAAGAGCCACAGGTGATGCCCATTCATTTTCATTTGAAAACTATTTTCTTCAGGCTTCACAAAGGGGTGCCCTGAGGCAAAGGCCTTCCTGACATTCAGGGCAACAGAACAATAGGTAAGCACAAGGCCCAAAGCAGGCTTTCTCCACTGAGACTTTACTGGTCCCACTGATATCTGAGTTTTCTGAGATGCTCACCATTCCTTTCAGCTCTCCAGTACATGGCCATGTCACAGAGCTTGGAGGTGGTACATATCTTGGACACAAAACCATGAGCCTATTCTGGAGAGTGGCCAGAATGCAGGAAGAAAACAGGAACTTAGGAAGATAGTAGCTGTTGCCCATCCATCAGGCAATCCGCAGTCCATTCATAAATTGGGCAGGATGAATACTGGGAAGCTTTCTACTAGACAGGACACATCCATTGATGCATTCTCTTTTCTAATGTCTACAACGAGGGACACAGTGAGATACACAAACTTAGAAACACTCGCCTTGTCAAAAGACTTACTGGAAACAGTCCACTCCAAACAAACAAACCGCCTTTCCTACCTATTCTCAGAACATGACACAAATCCACAAACTCACCCCCACACCCACAAAGGCACCTCCTTCCCCCAAGTAGGTCTGTGACTACCAGGAGTGTTGTCTGACTGCTGGGCCATACTATGTTGCCCCGAAATGGCCTGTCCTGTCTCAGATCTGGCCTCCTTGGCCAACTCTGTGAAGTTGTCAGGAGCCAGTGGTGAGCCACGACCTGCTATCTCAGGCAAGGCCCTCGTCAGTGCTTTCCTGGCATTTGGCCATCCTCACATCAGTAGGGACCAAGGAAGACTGACTCTGTCCTTGGTATATCCAAACAAGTGAGCACACTGGGACTGGGACTGGGACTGCCTCTGGGTGCCTGGCTTCCTGGATCCCAAGTTCAGAGAGTTCCATCACCAAGGAAGTGAGGTGAGGTCACTTCCTTCAGGAACTGATTGAGGTCACTGCCTGGCAACCACTGTGTCCTAAGAGTTGCTTGCAAGTGTCCCAGGAGATGGAGGCTGCCCCTGCTTCCTGTGACACTTTCACAAGTTAGAATGGAATATCAACCATAGGCACCAAGGAACAGCTCTCCACACAGACCTGGTTTGGTCCATCTTGTCTACATTAAGAAGAGAGAGGCTCATTCAGACACATCCCTTCATCCTGACCAGGTTGTTTGCCATGGAAGTTGACTTTTGCTCTCTCAGGGCCTTCATAGTTGCCTACATCTTCTCCAGGGTTCATTTCTGCATGGACCTTTGAGGTTCTCAGCAGGTGGAAGATCCCCTCCATTCCTGTATTGTAAGACCAACTCTGTCCCTGCTCTTCTGTAAAGTTAGATTGAGGGAACAGTGTCTGGTTAGGGTTAAGAACATGTTCGATTTGGGTTAGGAATCATTCTGCTAGTTGTAGAATGGTATTGGGAACCTGCGATATTTATAATCATATATAGGTGAAATATATGTATGAAAAAGGAAATCTAAGTAAGATTTGAAGGCCAGAAGGGCATTGGGCCCTTGATTGGGATACTTAGCTTTGAATCACATTCTGCACAGATGTCTCAGATAAATTGATATACAATGGCATAGGACCTTGTACCTTGAATGATTGAATGTAGAAGAGAACATCCAGTCAAAAAGGGATAGTAGGTAAGATTAGGAAGCTAGTCGGTAGGTTTAGGAAGAAGAGTGAGTGTAAAATTTGGACCAAAAGTTCTTTAGCAATTGGGTGTCGGTTAGAGAGTGAATGTAAATGTCAGCACATGTGAAGAGTCAGTCACAATGATGAACTGGGGAAAAACATGTAGGAAAGCAGATATCAATAGAGACATTAGGAAATCAGGCAAGGTATAAGTTGAGTGAAAGGAATAGACATTTTCAACAGGGTTGAGGTTGAATATGTAATCTTAGGAAGAAACAAGTGTGTAGTCACCAATAGGATTGACATTGGAGAGCATTAGGCAACCAGGAGAAGGAAGTTTTTAGTAATCCATGCTCACTTTCCAATTAGGCTTTGCTACAATCATAAGTGTGACCTTTGCATTTTGTGTCCAGAATATGACAGTGATAAAATGTATATGTAGATCAGGTGACATGAGTACTTCTTCCACCATTGCTGGGAGCAATATGTTGAAGACGTATTAATTAGTATTTGGGGGTACAAATACGTGTACCCTGGGTCTATGAATATAGAGATAATGCATGAATAGACCATACTGTGAATAAATAATATAACTGCTTCCAATTTAAATAATGGATTGAGTTGATATCTGAAAGTATATAGGAAATCTTATATTGACACACAATCATTCATTCCTACCAGTTATACATCTAATGGCAATATTAGGGTTATGGTTTACCCTGAAGGGTGTGTGAGTTTTGCGTCAAAAGTGATTATGGAAATGGAAAATCATGTGTTTGGAAAGAAGTCTCATGAACAAACCAGTCAAGAAACATGGAGGAATACATGTGTTCTGAAGCAGGAAGGGATTGAAAGTGAACCAAATGCCTAGAAATTTTTAAACTTGAGGATGAAATATACATCCTATGATGTGCATCAGCTGAAGAAATAGTAAGGTACCAGTGTTGAATAAAAATGAATGTCAAAATACACATCATGTCCCATAGGAATCTACTTGCATTGATGTTAAACTGGGTCAGTTACTGTAGAAAGATTAGGATTTCTATGCACCATCCACGGAAGTTAGTTTTCAGTACTAGGAATAAAATATGTATTTCAGGTGGATAAATATTTCTGAGAATAATCTTGTGAAAGTCGATTATAAATCCACATATATGAACATGAATGAATTTAGGGAATGTATCATAAGACACATATATTTCATATTTTGAAAAGTCTGGAGAGAGTTTGTGTGTGTGTGTATATATATATCGATATATACACACACACACAAAACACACACACAGACATTAAAAATTTGAAATATATATGCCATTTGAAATTCATGATGAAATATATATCATCCACAGATCCAAAAATATTTATTTTACTGAACATGGATTTTTGTATCCTGTTGTTCAAGTAGGAAGCTCACCCATAGGTTGAAGTTTCAGTTCCAACAGCGTTTGGGAGGAGTGATCTCTTCTCACAATTTGTATCTGCCAAGTCAGCCACCTCACAAGAATATACGTGGGATACCAGGTAGGATTCTTTATGTGCATGTAAAAATACATGTGCTGAATAGGCTACAGAGAAAGGGAGACAGGAATTCACATATTTGTTAACTTTAAAAACACATGGAGAACTATTTCTATTCAATTGGACTAGATTTATAACACCTACCCTTTATAATGCAAAAGGCAAGTGCAACTATACACCATGCCTCCTCTGAACTGCTTGTATTTCTATTCTGTTTGGGATCTTTTTCTCCATCATATTAGGACTCATAGTCAGAGTCTAGTAGGGTATGGGTTAGTGTCAGGGAATCAGTATTTCAAGTGGAAAATAGGAAATGAATCCAATGTGTATGCAAATACGTGCTACACAAAAATCTTCCCACTCTCATCCAGAACAATGCCTTGACATGACCTTCGCCCCAAGGAAGAAGCAACTCGAGGGGAAGAGTTAGAAAATCTGTGGATACATATGTGGAATGGAAAATGCTCAGGAGTTCCCAACCTTGGAGGTGGTAGAGGAGTTTCCATAAGTAAGGGACAGGGTAAACACTCCACAAACATGGAGCTCTGCTGGCCTAAAGACTTCGTGAGAAACTGCCTCTGAGGTTGGGCACTTGAAATATATGTTGTTGTCAGGAGCTTTAGCTTCCTTTGGAGTGAGACCATCAAAAGCTGGGTCTGCATCTATGTGACCTGGAGGACATGGTTGCTGATTTTCCAATGAACATGAGGCAGAAGTGCTGAATTCTCTCTTTGTAGGTCCACAGTGGCCACTGGAGGCTAAGTGTCTCCCCGTGTGGACTGTGAAGCCATTTGGTCCTCCTCGACTTTTCGTGGTGTTTCTTGCTGCTGCACTGGGAGTTTGGTATTTGCTTCATGAAATACAAGGACTTCAAAGGGGACACAGTGCTGGAGGGAGTTCTGTCACGTGTGGTGGGTCAGGGTCGTAGGAGAATGCACCAACCAGTCTTCTATCCCACAGAGCTCGCCCCCTTGACCCTAGCAACCTGATTCTGAACACTGCCCTGAAACCTCTCCATATAACAAGATGCCTTTCCATATAAGTGTCTGCCGGCTGCACCATGTCAGTCACAAGCCATTTGGAAGCCAATGTCAGATCCACATGGCCCTACCACAGATGTTTTATCACACTCCTGCACACCACTTCTCTAGGCCCACTACTCAGCAGGCCCCACCTTACTGGCATCTCTGTTCTACACCATTTTCATGAAACCCAGCCAATCAAGGCACTGTCTGGTACACTCCTGATCAGCAACAGGACATCCAAAGGTTCTCCAGTGCCACCTGGTCATGGGAACTTAAGAATTTCATGGTATTTATCTAGCCATTTTTCAAGGATGAAGTTGGAGGCACTGTGGGTTTCCATTCATTCAGGAACCATTAAATGGTGAGGAAGCTCATTTCAATGAAAGCTCTGGAGAACTCTCACAAACAAAGCTTCCCAAAGAGTGGCCAAAAGGTCGCAGGAAGCCAGGCCCATTGAGGTCTACCATGTGAGGTCCATGTGTGTTTTGACTCTCAACCATGGCTGCCAGGTCTGTAAGAATAAAATCATGTGATATCCTGGCTGAGATTCCCAGTGCTCTGTGGAAAGCCAACCTGGGCCTAGATCTCAGTTTCCAAGGGCGACTCTCATGCGTGGCCTACTAAAATCTCAACACAGTTCATGGCAATACTTCTCTGAGGTCAGGTCCAGAACTCAGTCTGCAAGGGGAATCACACCAGAGTTCTCGCCAAGGTGGACCCAGTCATCTCTTCCAACCGCCACACAAAGGACCACAATTCCAACCAAAACACTGCCACATGGCCCTCATCTTCTTCCATATACACACTCATCATAACCTCTGGCTGGAGGTTTCCATCAGGGGCGCAGCCCAAGACAGTGTCCACAATAAGCTCCCTTGCCCCTCATTAGCCTAATATCAGGGTGGCCTGGACACCCTTCCTGTGCACCAGGAGTGATCAAATAGGCCTGCCTTTAATACTGCTCTGCTTCTCCAATTTGAGGCCTACTGACTGCGGGCTATAGATTCTTTGTGTGAATTGGAGTCAGGAGAAAACCCAAGCACCTATGGGCTAGCCTCTGCAGGGCTTTGAAGAACTCATTTGACCCAAAGGATCCCTATGCTCTCTTGATGGAGGTCAGGAACCTTACAGAGGAAGGCGAGAGACTTCATCCAAAATGACTGCTTTTTTGCCATTTTGGCTTTGGATGCACACATGGGATCTTTCTTCAATCCATCAGGTGCTGACAATCTAAGCCACAGCCTCACACAGGGCCAAGAGGCTGATTCAGACCCATCCCTTTGCAAAGCAATGAAGCAAAGAGCCACAGGTGATGCCCATTCATTTCCATTTGAAAACTGTTTTCTTGAGGCTTCACAAAGGGGTGCCCTGAGGCAAAGGCCTTCCTGACATTCAGGGCAACAGAACAATAGGTAAGCAAAAGGCCCAAAGCAGGCTTTCTCCACTGAGACTTTACTGGTCCCACTGATATCTGAGTTTTCTGAGATGCTCACCATTCCTTTCAGCTCTCCAGTACATGGCCATGTCACAGTGCTTGGAGGTGGTACATATCTTGGACACAAAACCATGAGCCTATTCTGGAGAGTGGCCAGAATGCAGGAAGAAAACAGGAACTTAGGAAGATAGTAGCTGTTGCCCATCCATCAGGCAAGCCGCAGTCCATTCATAAATTGGGCAGGATGAATACTGGGAAGCTTTCTACTAGACAGGACACATCCATTGATGCATTCTCTTTTTTAATGTCTACAACCAGGGACACAGTGAGATACACAAACTTAGAAACACTCGCCTTGTCAAAAGACTTACTGGAAACAGTCCACTCCAAACAAACAAACCGCCTTTCCTACCTATTCTCAGAACATGAGACAAATCCACAATTTCACTCCCACACCCACAAAGGCACCTCCTTCCCCCAAGTAGGTCTGTGACTACCCGGAGTGTCCTCTGACTGCTGGGCCGTACTATGTTGCCCCGAAATGGCCTGTCCTGTCTCAGATCTGGCCTCCTTGGCCAACTCTGTGAAGTTGTCAGGAGCCAGCGGTGAGCCACGACCTGCTTTCTCAGGCAAGGCCCTCTTCAGTGCTTTCCTGGCATTTGGCCATCCTCACATCAGTAGGGACCAAGGAAGACTGACTCTGTCCTTGGTATATCCAAACAAGTGAGCCCACTGGGACTGGGACTGGGACTGCCTCTGGGTGCCTGGCTTCCTGGATCCCAAGTTCAGAGAATTCCATCACCAAGGAAGTGAGGTGAGGTCACTTCCTTCAGGAAATGAATGAGGTCACTGCCTGGCAACCACTGTGTCCTAACAGTTGCTTGCAAGGGTCCCAGGAGATGGAGGCTGCCCCTGCTTCCTGTGACACTTTCACAAGTTAGAATGGAATATCAACCATAGGCACCAAGGAACAGCTCTCCACACAGGCCTGGTTTGGTCCATCTTGTCTACATTAAGAAGAGAGAGGCTCATTCAGACACATCCCTTCATCCTGACCAGGTTGTTTGCCATGGAAGATGACTTTTGCTCTCTCAGATCCTTCATAGCTGCCTACATCTTCTCCAGGGTTCAATTCTGCATGGACCTTTGAGGTTTTCAGCAGGTGGAAGATCCCCTCCATTCCTGTATTGTAAGACTAACTCTGTCCCTGCTCTTCTGTAAAGTTAGATTGAGGGAACAGTGTCTGGTTAGGGTTAAGAACATGTTTGATTTGGGTTAGGAATCATTCTGCTAGTTGTAGAATGGTATTGGGAACCTGCGATATTCATAATCATATATAGGTGAAATATATGTATGCAAACAGAAATCTAAGTAAGATTTGAAGGCCAGAAGGGCATTGGGCCCTTGATTGGGATACTTAGCTTTGAATCACATTCTGAACAGATGTCTCAGATAAATTGATATACAATGGCATAGGACCTTGTACCTTGGATGATTGAATGTAGAAGAGAACATCCAGTCAAAAAGGGATAGTAGGTAAGATTAGGAAGCTAGTCAGTAGGTTTAGGAAGAAGAGTGAGTGTAAAATTTGGACCAAAAGTTCTTTAGCAATTGGGTGTCGGTTAGAGAGTGAATGTAAATATCAGCACATGTGAAGAGTCAGTCACAATGATGAACTGGGGAAAAATATGTAGGAAAGCAGATATCAATAGAGACATTAGGAAATCAGGCAAAGTATAAGGTGAGTGATAGGATTAGACATTTTCAACAGGGTTGAGGTTGAATATGTAATCTTAGGAAGAAACAAGTGTGTAGTCACCAATAGGATTGACATTGGAGAGCATTAGGCAACCTGGAGAAGGAAGTATTTAGTAATCCATGGTCACTTTCCAATTAGGCTTTGCTACAATCATAAGTGTGACCTTTGCATTTTGTGCCCAGAATATGACAGTGATAAAATGTATATGTAGATCAGGTGACATGAGTATTTCTTCCACCATTGCTGGGAGCAATATGTTGAAGACGTATTAATTAGTATTTGGGGGTACAAATAGGTGTACCCTGGGTCTATGAATATAGAGATAATGCATGAATAGACCATACTGTGAATAAATAATATAACTGCTTCCAATTTAAATAATGGATTGAGTTGATATCTGAAAGTATATAGGAAATCTTATATGGATACACAATCATTCATTTCTACCAGTTATACATCTAATGGCAATATTAGGGTTATGGTTTACCCTGAAGGGTGTGTGAGTTTTGCTTCAAAAGTGATTATGGAAATGGAAAATCATGTGTTTGGAAAGAAGTCTCATGAACAAACCAGTCAAGAAACATGGAGGAATACATGTGTTCTGAAGCAGGAAGGGATTGAAAGTGAACCAAATGCCTAGAAATTTTTAAACTTTTGGATGAAATATACATCCTATGATGTGCATCAGCTGAAGAAATAGTAAGGTACCAGTGTTGAATAAAAATGAAATTCAAAATACACATCATGTCCCATAGGAATCTACTTGCATTGATGTTAAACTGGGTCAGTTACTGTAGAAAGATTAGGATTTCTATTCACCATCCACTGAAGTTAGTTTTCAGTACTAGGAATAAAATATGTATTTCAGGTGGATAAATATTTCTGAGAATAATCTTGTGAAAGTCGATTATAAATCCACATATATGAACATGAATGAATTTAGGGAATGTATCATAAGACACATATATTTCATATTTTGAAAAATCTGGAGAGAGTTTGTGTGTGTGTGTATATATATATCTATATATACACACACACACAAAACACAAACACGGACATTAAAAATTCGAAATATATATGCCATTCGAAACTCATGATGAAATATATATCATCCACAGATCCAAAAATATTTATTTTACTGAACATGGATTTTTGTATCCTGTTGTTCAAGTAGGAAGCTCACCCATAGATTGAAGTTTCAGTTCCAACAGCGTTTGGGAGGAGTGATCTCTTCTCACAATTTGTATCTGCCAAGTCAGCCACCTCACAAGAACATACGTGGGATACCAGGTAGGATTCTTTATGTGCATGTAAAAATACATGTGCTGAATAGGCTACAGAGAAAGGGAGACAGGAATTCACATATTTGTTAACTTTAAAAACACATGGAGAACTATTTCTATTCAATTGGACTAGATTTATAACACCTACCCTTTATAATGCAAAAGGCAAGTGCAACTATACACCATGCCTCCTCTGAACTGCTTGTATTTCTATTCTGTTTGGGTTCTTTTTCTCCATCATATTAGGATTCATAGTCAGAGTCTAGTAGGGTATGGGTTAGTGTCAGGGAATCAGTATTTCAAATGGAAAATAGGAAATGAATCCAATGTGTATGCAAATACGTGCTACACAAAAATCTTCCCACTCTCATCCAGAACAATGCCTTGACATGACCTTCGCCCCAAGGAAGAAGCAACTCAAGGGGAAGAGTTAGAAAATCTGTGGATACATATGTGGAATGGAAAATGCTCAGGAGTTCACAACCTTGGAGGTGGTAGAGGAGTTTCCATAAGTAAGGGACAGGGTAAACACTCCACAAACATGGAGCTCTGCTGGCCTAAAGACTTCATGAGAAACTGCCTCTGAGGTTGGACACTTGAAATATATGTTGTTGTCAGGATCTTTAGCTTCCTTTGGAGTGAGACCATCAAAGCTGGGTCTGCATCTATGTGACCTGGAGGACATGGAAGCTGATTTTCCAATGAACATGAGGCAGAAGTGCTGAATTCTCTCTTTGTAGGTCCACAGTGGCCACTGGAGGCTAAGTGTCTCCCCGTGTGGACTGTGAAGCCATTTGGTCCTCCTGTACTTTTCGTGGTGTTTCTGGCTGCTGCACTGGGAGTTTGGTATTTGCTTCATGAAATACAAGGAGTTCAACTGGGACACAGTGCTGGAGGGAGTTGTGTCATGTGTGGTGGGTCAGGGACCTAGGAGAATGCACCAACCAGTCTTCTATCCCACAGAGCTCGCCCCCTTGACCCTAGCAACCTGATTCTGAACATTGCCCTGAAACCTCTCCATATAACAAGATGCCTTTCCATATAAGTGTCTGCCGGCTGCACCATGTCAGTCACAAGCCATTTGGAAGCCAATGTCACATCCACATGGCCCTACCACAGATGTTTTATCACACTCCTGCACACCACTTCTCTAGGCCCACTACTCAGCAGGCCCCACCTTACTGGCATCACTGTTCTGCACCATTTTCATGAAACCCAGCCAATCAAGGCACTGTCTGGTACACTCCTGATCAGCAACAGGACATCCAAAGGTTCTCCAGTGCCACCTGGTCATGGGAACTTAAGAATTTCATGGTATTTATCTAGCCATTTTTCAAGGATGAAGTTCTAGGCACTGTGGGTTTCCATTCATTCAGGAACCATTAAATGGTGAGGAAGCTCATTTCAATGAAAGCTCTGGAGAACTCTCACAAACAAGGCTTCCCAAAGAGTGGCCAAAAGGTCGCAGGAAGCCAGGCCCATTGAGGTCTACCATGTGAGGTCCATGTGTGTTTTGACTCTCAACCATGGCTGCCAGGTCTGTAAGAATAAAATCATGTGATATCCTGGCTGAGATTCCCAGTGCTCTGTGGAAAGCCAACCTGGGCCTAGATCTCAGTTTCCAAGGGAGACTCTCATGCGTGGCCTACTAAAATCTCAACACAATTCATGGCAATACTTCTCTGAGGTCAGTTCCAGAACACAGGCTCCAAGGGGAATCACACCAGAGTTCTCGCCATGGTGGACCCAGTCATCTCTTCCAACCGCCACACAAAGGACCACAATTCCAACCAAAACACTGCCACATGGCCCTCATCTTCTTCCATATACACACTCATCATAACCTCTGGCTGGAGGTTTCCATCAGGGGCGCAGCCCAAGACAGTGTCCACAATAAGCTCCCTTGCCCCTCATTTGCCTAATATCAGGGTGGCCTGGACAGCCTTCCTGTGCACCAGGAGTGATCAAATAGGCCTGCCTTTAATACTGCTCTGCTTCTCCAATTTGAGGCCTACTGACTGCGGGCTATAGATTCTTTGTGTGAATTGGAGTCAGGAGAAAACCCAAGCACCTATGGGCTTGCCTCTGCAGGGCTTTGAAGAACTCATTTGACCCAAAGGATCCCTATGCTCTCTTGATGGAGGTCAGGAACCTTACAGAGGAAGGCGAGAGACTTCATCCAAAATGACTGCTTTTTTGCCATTTTGGCTTTGGATGCACACATGGGATCTTTCTTCAATCCATCAGGTGCTGACAATCTAAGCCACAGCCTCACACAGGGCCAAGAGGCTGATTCAGACCCATCCCTTTGCAAAGCAATGAAGCAAAGAGCCACAGGTGATGCCCATTCATTTCCATTTGAAAACTATTTTCTTCAGGCTTCACAAAGGGGTGCCCTGAGGCAAAGGCCTTCCTGACATTCAGGGCAACAGAACAATAGGTAAGCACAAGGCCCAAAGCAGGCTTTCTCCACTGAGACTTTACTGGTCCCACTGATATCTGAGTTTTCTGAGATGCTCACCATTCCTTTCAGCTCTCCAGTACATGGCCATGTCACAGAGCTTGGAGGTGGTACATATCTTGGACACAAAACCATGAGCCTATTCTGGAGAGTGGCCAGAATGCAGGAAGAAAACAGGAACTTAGGAAGATAGTAGCTGTTGCCCATCCATCAGGCAAGCCGCAGTCCATTCATAAATTGGGCAGGATGAATACTGGGAAGCTTTCTACTAGACAGGACACATCCATTGATGCATTCTCTTTTCTAATGTCTACAACGAGGGACACAGTGAGATACACAAACTTAGAAACACTCGCCTTGTCAAAAGACTTACTGGAAACAGTCCACTCCAAACAAACAAACCGCCTTTCCTACCTATTCTCAGAACATGACACAAATCCACAAACTCACCCCCACACCCACAAAGGCACCTCCTTCCCCCAAGTAGGTCTGTGACTACCCGGAGTGTTGTCTGACTGCTGGGCCATACTATGTTGCCCCGAAATGGCCTGTCCTGTCTCAGATATGGCCTCCTTGGCCAACTCTGTGAAGTTGTCAGGAGCCAGTGGTGAGCCACGACCTGCTTTCTCAGGCAAGGCCCTCGTCAGTGCTTTCCTGGCATTTGGCCATCCTCACATCAGTAGGGACCAAGGAAGACTGACTCTGTCCTTGGTATATCCAAACAAGTGAGCCCACTGGGACTGGGACTGGGACTGCCTCTGGGTGCCTGGCTTCCTGGATCCCAAGTTCAGAGAGTTCCATCACCAAGGAAGTGAGGTGAGGTCACTTCCTTCAGGAACTGAATGAGGTCACTGCCTGGCAACCACTGTGTCCTAAGAGTTGCTTGCAAGTGTCCCAGGAGATGGAGGCTGCCCCTGCTTCCTGTGACACTTTCACAAGTTAGAATGGAATATCAACCATAGGCACCAAGGAACAGCTCTCCACACAGACCTGGTTTGGTCCATCTTGTCTACATTAAGAAGAGAGAGGCTCATTCAGACACATCCCTTCATCCTGACCAGGTTGTTTGCCATGGAAGTTGACTTTTGCTCTCTCAGGGCCTTCATAGCTGCCTACATCTTCTCCAGGGTTCATTTCTGCATGGACCTTTGAGGTTCTCAGCAGGTGGAAGATCCCCTCCATTCCTGTATTGTAAGACCAACTCTGTCCCTGCTCTTCTGTAAAGTTAGATTGAGGGAACAGTGTCTGGTTAGGGTTAAGAACATGTTCGATTTGGGTTAGGAATCATTCTGCTAGTTGTAGAATGGTATTGGGAACCTGCGATATTTATAATCATATATAGGTGAAATATATGTATGAAAAAGGAAATCTAAGTAAGATTTGAAGGCCAGAAGGGCATTGGGCCCTTGATTGGGATACTTAGCTTTGAATCACATTCTGCACAGATGTCTCAGATAAATTGATATACAATGGCATAGGACCTTGTACCTCGGATGATTGAATGTAGAAGAGAACATCCAGTCAAAAAGGGATAGTAGGTAAGATTAGGAAGCTAGTCGGTAGGTTTAGGAAGAAGAGTGAGTGTAAAATTTGGACCAAAAGTTCTTTAGCAATTGGGTGTCGGTCAGAGAGTGAATGTAAATGTCAGCACATGTGAAGAGTCAGTCACAATGATGAACTGGGGAAAAACATGTAGGAAAGCAGATATCAATAGAGACATTAGGAAATCAGGCAAGGTATAAGTTGAGTGAAAGGAATAGACATTTTCAACAGGGTTGAGGTTGAATATGTAATCTTAGGAAGAAACAAGTGTGTAGTCACCAATAGGATTGACATTGGAGAGCATTAGGCAACCAGGAGAAGGAAGTTTTTAGTAATCCATGCTCACTTTCCAATTAGGCTTTGCTACAATCATAAGTGTGACCTTTGCATTTTGTGTCCAGAATATGACAGTGATAAAATGTATATGTAGATCAGGTGACATGAGTACTTCTTCCACCATTGCTGGGAGCAATATGTTGAAGACGGATTAATTAGTATTTGGGGGTACAAATACGTGTACCCTGGGTCTATGAATATAGAGATAATGCATGAATAGACCATACTGTGAATAAATAATATAACTGCTTCCAATTTAAATAATGGATTGAGTTGATATCTGAAAGTATATAGGAAATCTTATATTGACACACAATCATTCATTCCTACCAGTTATACATCTAATGGCAATATTAGGGTTATGGTTTACCCTGAAGGGTGTGTGAGTTTTGCTTCAAAAGTGATTATGGAAATGGAAAATCATGTGTTTGGAAAGAAGTCTCATGAACAAACCAGTCAAGAAACATGGAGGAATACATGTGTTCTGAAGCAGGAAGGGATTGAAAGTGAACCAAATGCCTAGAAATTTTTAAACTTGAGGATGAAATATACATCCTATGATGTGCATCAGCTGAAGAAATAGTAAGGTACCAGTGTTGAATAAAAATGAATGTCAAAATACACATCATGTCCCATAGGAATCTACTTGCATTGATGTTAAACTGGGTCAGTTACTGTAGAAAGATTAGGATTTCTATGCACCATCCACGGAAGTTAGTTTTCAGTACTAGGAATAAAATATGTATTTCAGGTGGATAAATATTTCTGAGAATAATCTTGTGAAAGTCGAATATAAATCCACATATATGAACATGAATGAATTTAGGGAATGTATCATAAGACACATATATTTCATATTTTGAAAACTCTGGAGAGAGTTTGTGTGTGTGTGTATATATATATCGATATATACACACACACACAAAACACACACACAGACATTAAAAATTCGAAATATATATGCCATTTGAAATTCATGATGAAATATATATCATCCACAGATCCAAAAATATTTATTTTACTGAACATGGATTTTTGTATCCTGTTGTTCAAGTAGGAAGCTCACCCATAGGTTGCAGTTTCAGTTCCAACAGAGTTTGGGAGGAGTGATCTCTTCTCACAATTTGTATCTGCCAAGTCAGCCAACTCACAAGAATATACGTGGGATACCAGGTAGGATTCTTTATGTGCATGTAAAAATACATGTGCTGAATAGGCTACAGAGAAAGGGAGACAGGAATTCACATATTTGTTAACTTTAAAAACACATGGAGAACTATTTCTATTCAATTGGACTAGATTTATAACACCTACCCTTTATAATGCAAAAGGCAAGTGCAACTATACACCATGCCTCCTCTGAACTGCTTGTATTTCTATTCTGTTTGGGTTCTTTTCCTCCATCATATTAGGATTCATAGTCAGAGTCTAGTAGGGTATGGGTTAGTGTCAGGGAATCAGTATTTCAAGTGAAAAATAGGAAATGAATCCAATGTGTATGCAAATACGAGCTACACAAAAATCTTCCCACTCTCATCCAGAACAATGCCTTGACATGACCTTCGCCCCAAGGAAGAAGCAACTCGAGGGGAAGAGTTAGAAAATCTGTGGATACATATGTGGAATGGAAAATGCTCAGGAGTTCCCAACCTTGGAGGTGGTAGAGGAGTTTCCATAAGTAAGGGACAGGGTAAACACTCCACAAACATGGAGCTCTGCTGGCCTAAAGACTTCGTGAGAAACTGCCTCTGAGGTTGGGCACTTGAAATATATGTTGTTGTCAGGAGCTTTAGCTTCCTTTGGAGTGAGACCATCAAAGCTGGGTCTGCATCTATGTGACCTGGAGGACATGGTTGCTGATTTTCCAATGAATATGAGGCAGAAGTGCTGAATTCTCTCTTTGTAGGTCCACAGTGGCCACTGGAGGCTAAGTGTCTCCCCGTGTGGACTGTGAAGCCATTTGGTCCTCCTCTACTTTTCGTGGTGTTTCTTGCTGCTGCACTGGGAGTTTGGTATTTGCTTCATGAAATACAAGGACTTCAACTGGGACACAGTGCTGGAGGGAGTTCTGTCATGTGTGGTGGGTCAGGGTCCTAGGAGAATGCACCAACCAGTCTTCTATCCCACAGAGCTCGCCCCTTGACCCTAGCAACCTGATTCTGAACATTGCCCTGAAACCTCTCCATATAACAAGATTCCTTTCCATATAAGTGTCTGCCGGTTGCACCATGTCAGTCACAAGCCATTTGGAAGCCAATGTCACATCCACATGGCCCTACCACAGATGTTTTATCACACTCCTGCACACCACTTCTCTAGGCCCACTACTCAGCAGGCCCCACCTTACTGGCATCTCTGTTCTGCACCATTTTCATGAAACCCAGCCAATCAAGGCACTGTCTGGTACACTCCTGATCAGCAACAGGACATCCAAAGGTTCTCCAGTGCCACCTGGTCATGGGAACTTAAGAATTTCATGGTATTTATCTAGCCATTTTTCAAGGATGAAGTTGGAGGCACTGTGGGTTTCCATTCATTCAGGAACCATGAAATGGTGAGGAAGCTCATTTCAATGAAAGCTCTGGAGAACTCTCACAAACAAGGCTTCCCAAAGAGTAGCCAAAAGGTCGCAGGAAGCCAGGCCCATTGAGGTCTACCATGTGAGGTCCATGTGTGTTTTGACTCTCAACCATGGCTGCCAGGTCTGTAAGAATAAAATCATGTGATATCCTGGCTGAGATTCCCAGTGCTCTGTGGAAAGCCAACCTGGGCCTAGATCTCAGTTTCCAAGGGCGACTCTCATGCGTGGCCTACTAAAATCTCAACACAGTTCATGGCAATACTTCTCTGAGGTCAGTTCCAGAACACAGGCTCCAAGGGGAATCACACCAGAGTTCTCGCCATGGTGGACCCAGTCATCTCTTCCAACCGCCACACAAAGGACCACAATTCCAACCAAAACACTGCCACATGGCCCTCATCTTCTTCCATATACACACTCATCATAACCTCTGGCTGGAGGTTTCCATCAGGGGCGCAGCCCAAGACAGTGTCCACAATAAGCTCCCTTGCCCCTCATTTGCCTAATATCAGGGTGGCCTGGACAGCCTTCCTGTGCACCAGGAGTGATCAAATAGGCCTGCCTTTAATACTGCTCTGCTTCTCCAATTTGAGGCCTACTGACTGCGGGCTATAGATTCTTTGTGTGAATTAGAATCATGAGAAAACCCAAGCACCTATGGGCTAGCCTCTGCAGGGCTTTGAAGAACTCATTTGACCCAAAGGATCCCTATGCTCTCTTGATGGAGGTCAGGAACCTTACAGAGGAAGGCGAGAGACTTCATCCAAAATGACTGCTTTTTTGCCATTTTGGCTTTGGATGCACACATGGGATCTTTCTTGAATCCATCAGGTGCTGACAATCTAAGCCACAGCCTCACACAGGGCCAAGAGGCTGATTCAGACCCATCCCTTTGCAAAGCAATAAAGCAAAGAGCCACAGGTGATGCCCATTCATTTCCATTTGAAAACTATTTTCTTCAGGCTTCACAAAGGGGTGCCCTGTGGCAAAGGCCTTCCTGACATTCAGGGCAACAGAACAATAGGTAAGCACAAGGCCCAAAGCAGGCTTTCTCCACTGAGACTTTACTGGTCCCACTGATATCTGAGTTTTCTGAGATGCTCACCATTCCTTTCAGCTCTCCAGTACATGGCCATGTCACAGAGCTTGGAGGTGGTACATATCTTGGACACAAAACCATGAGCCTATTCTGGAGAGTGGCCAGAATGCAGGAAGAAAACAGGAACTTAGGAAGATAGTAGCTGTTGCCCATCCATCAGGCAAGCCGCAGTCCATTCATAAATTGGGCAGGATGAATACTGGGAAGCTTTCTACTAGACAGGACACATCCATTGATGCATTCTCTTTTCTAATGTCTACAACGAGGGACACAGTGAGATACACAAACTTAGAAACACTCGCCTTGTCAAAAGACTTACTGGAAACAGTCCACTCCAAACAAACAAACCGCCTTTCCTACCTATTCTCAGAACATGACACAAATCCACAAACTCACCCCCACACCCACAAAGGCACCTCCTTCCCCCAAGTAGGTCTGTGACTACCCGGAGTGTTGTCTGACTGCTGGGCCATACTATGTTGCCCCGAAATGGCCTGTCCTGTCTCAGATCTGGCCTCCTTGGCCAACTCTGTGAAGTTGTCAGGAGCCAGTGGTGAGCCACGACCTGCTTTCTCAGGCAAGGCCCTCGTCAGTGCTTTCCTGGCATTTGGCCATCCTCACATCAGTAGGGACCAAGGAAGACTGACTCTGTCCTTGGTATATCCAAACAAGTGAGCCCACTGGGACTGGGACTGGGACTGCCTCTGGGTGCCTGGCTTCCTGGATCCCAAGTTCAGAGAGTTCCATCACCAAGGAAGTGAGGTGAGGTCACTTCCTTCAGGAACTGAATGAGGTCACTGCCTGGCAACCACTGTGTCCTAAGAGTTGCTTGCAAGTGTCCCAGGAGATGGAGGCTGCCCCTGCTTCCTGTGACACTTTCACAAGTTAGAATGGAATATCAACCATAGGCACCAAGGAACAGCTCTCCACACAGACCTGGTTTGGTCCATCTTGTCTACATTAAGAAGAGAGAGGCTCATTCAGACACATCCCTTCATCCTGACCAGGTTGTTTGCCATGGAAGTTGACTTTTGCTCTCTCAGGGCCTTCATAGCTGCCTACATCTTCTCCAGGGTTCATTTCTGCATGGACCTTTGAGGTTCTCAGCAGGTGGAAGATCCCCTCCATTCCTGTATTGTAAGACCAACTCTGTCCCTGCTCTTCTGTAAAGTTAGATTGAGGGAACAGTGTCTGGTAAGGGTTAAGAACATGTTCGATTTGGGTTAGGAATCATTCTGCTAGTTGTAGAATGGTATTGGGAACCTGCGATATTTATAATCATATATAGGTGAAATATATGTATGAAAAAGGAAATCTAAGTAAGATTTGAAGGCCAGAAGGGCATTGGGCCCTTGATTGGGATACTTAGCTTTGAATCACATTCTGCACAGATGTCTCAGATAAATTGATATACAATGGCATAGGACCTTGTACCTCGGATGATTGAATGTAGAAGAGAACATCCAGTCAAAAAGGGATAGTAGGTAAGATTAGGAAGCTAGTTGGTAGGTTTAGGAAGAAGAGTGAGTGTAAAATTTGGACCAAAAGTTCTTTAGCAATTGGGTGTCGGTTAGAGAGTGAATGTAAATGTCAGCACATGTGAAGAGTCAGTCACAATGATGAACTGGGGAAAAACATGTAGGAAAGCAGATATCAATAGAGACATTAGGAAATCAGGCAAGGTATAAGTTGAGTGATAGGAATAGACATTTTCAACAGGGTTGAGGTTGAATATGTAATCTTAGGAAGAAACAAGTGTGTAGTCACCAATAGGATTGACATTGGAGAGCATTAGGCAACCAGGAGAAGGAAGTTTTTAGTAATCCATGCTCACTTTCCAATTAGGCTTTGCTACAATCATAAGTGTGAACTTTGCATTTTGTGTCCAGAATATGACAGTGATAAAATGTATATGTAGATCAGGTGACATGAGTACTTCTTCCACCATTGCTGGGAGCAATATGTTGAAGACGGATTAATTAGTATTTGGGGGTACAAATACGTGTACCCTGGGTCTATGAATATAGAGATAATGCATGAATAGACCATACTGTGAATAAATAATATAACTGCTTCCAATTTAAATAATGGATTGAGTTGATATCTGAAAGTATATAGGAAATCTTATATTGACACACAATCATTCATTCCTACCAGTTATACATCTAATGGCAATATTAGGGTTATGGTTTACCCTGAAGGGTGTGTGAGTTTTGCTTCAAAAGTGATTATGGAAATGGAAAATCATGTGTTTGGAAAGAAGTCTCATGAACAAACCAGTCAAGAAACATGGAGGAATACATGTGTTCTGAAGCAGGAAGGGATTGAAAGTGAACCAAATGCCTAGAAATTTTTAAACTTTTGGATGAAATATACATCCTATGATGTGCATCAGCTGAAGAAATAGTAAGGTACCAGTGTTGAATAAAAATGAATGTCAAAATACACATCATGTCCCATAGGAATCTACTTGCATTGATGTTAAACTGGGTCAGTTATTGTAGAAAGATTAGGATTTCTATGCACCATCCACGGAAGTTAGTTTTCAGTACTAGGAATAAAATATGTATTTCAGGTGGATAAATATTTCTGAGAATAATCTTGTGAAAGTCGATTATAAATCCACATATATGAACATGAATGAATTTAGGGAATGTATCATAAGACACATATATTTCATATTTTGAAAAGTCTGGAGAGAGTTTGTGTGTGTGTGTATATATATATATCGATATATACACACACACACAAAACACACACACAGACATTAAAAATTCGAAATATATATGCCATTTGAAATTCATGATGAAATATATATCATCCACAGATCCAAAAATATTTATTTTACTGAACATGGATTTTTGTATCCTGTTGTTCAAGTAGGAAGCTCACCCATAGGTTGAAGTTTCAGTTCCAACAGCGTTTGGGAGGAGTGATCTCTTCTCACAATTTGTATCTGCCAAGTCAGCCACCTCACAAGAATATACGTGGGATACCAGGTAGGATTCTTTATGTGCATGTAAAAATACATGTGCTGAATAGGCTACAGAGAAAGGGAGACAGGAATTCACATATTTGTTAACTTTAAAAACACATGGAGAACTATTTCTATTCAATTGGACTAGATTTATAACACCTACCCTTTATAATGCAAAAGGCAAGTGCAACTATACACCATGCCTCCTCTGAACTGCTTGTATTTCTATTCTGTTTGGGTTCTTTTTCTCCATCATATTAGGACTCATAGTCAGAGTCTAGTAGGGTATGGTTTAGTGTCAGGGAATCAGTATTTCAAGTGGAAAATAGGAAATGAATCCAATGTGTATGCAAATACGTGCTACACAAAAATCTTCCCACTCTCATCCAGAACAATGCCTTGACATGACCTTCGCCCCAAGGAAGAAGCAACTCGAGGGGAAGAGTTAGAAAATCTGTGGATACATATGTGGAATGGAAAATGCTCAGGAGTTCCCAACCTTGGAGGTGGTAGAGGAGTTTCCATAAGTAAGGGACAGGGTAAACACTCCACAAACATGGAGCTCTGCTGGCCTAAAGACTTCGTGAGAAACTGCCTCTGAGGTTGGGCACTTGAAATATATGTTGTTGTCAGGAGCTTTAGCTTCCTTTGGAGTGAGACCATCAAAAGCTGGGTCTGCATCTATGTGACCTGGAGGACATGGTTTCTGATTTTCCAATGAACATGAGGCAGAAGTGCTGAATTCTCTCTTTGTAGGTCCACAGTGGCCACTGGAGGCTAAGTGTCTCCCCGTGTGGACTGTGAAGCCATTTGGTCCTCCTCGACTTTTCGTGGTGTTTCTTGCTGCTGCACTGGGAGTTTGGTATTTGCTTCATGAAATACAGGGACTTCAAAGGGGACACAGTGCTGGAGGGAGTTCTGTCACCTGTGGTGGGTCAGGGTCCTAGGAGAATGCACCAACCAGTCTTCTATCCCACAGAGCTCGCCCCCTTGACCCTAGCAACCTGATTCTGAACACTGCCCTGAAACCTCTCCATATAACAAGATGCCTTTCCATATAAGTGTCTGCCGGCTGCACCATGTCAGTCACAAGCCATTTGGAAGCCAATGTCAGATCCACATGGCCCTACCACAGATGTTTTATCACACTCCTGCACACCACTTCTCTAGGCCCACTACTCAGCAGGCCCCACCTTACTGGCATCTCTGTTCTACACCATTTTCATGAAACCCAGCCAATCAAGGCACTGTCTGGTACACTCCTGATCAGCAACAGGACATCCAAAGGTTCTCCAGTGCCACCTGGTCATGGGAACTTAAGAATTTCATGGTATTTATCTAGCCATTTTTCAAGGATGAAGTTGGAGGCACTGTGGGTTTCCATTCATTCAGGAACCATGAAATGGTGAGGAAGCTCATTTCAATGAAAGCTCTGGAGAACTCTCACAAACAAAGCTTCCCAAAGAGTGGCCAAAAGGTCGCAGGAAGCCAGGCCCATTGAGGTCTACCATGTGAGGTCCATGTGTGTTTTGACTCTCAACCATGGCTGCCAGGTCTGTAAGAATAAAATCATGTGATATCCTGGCTGAGATTCCCAGTGCTCTGTGGAAAGCCAACCTGGGCCTAGATCTCAGTTTCCAAGGGCGACTCTCATGCGTGGCCTACTAAAATCTCAACACAGTTCATGGCAATACTTCTCTGAGGTCAGTTCCAGAACTCAGTCTCCAAGGGGAATCACACCAGAGTTCACGCCAAGGTGGACCCAGTCATCTCTTCCAACCGCCACACAAAGGACCACAATTCCAACCAAAACACTGCCACATGGCCCTCATCTTCTTCCATATACACACTCATCATAACCTCTGGCTGGAGGTTTCCATCAGGGGCGCAGCCCAAGACAGTGTCCACAATAAGCTCCCTTGCCCCTCATTAGCCTAATATCAGGGTGGCCTGGACACCCTTCCTGTGCACCAGGAGTGATCAAATAGGCCTGCCTTTAATACTGCTCTGCTTCTCCAATTTGAGGCCTACTGACTGCGGGCTATAGATTCTTTGTGTGAATTGGAGTCAGGAGAAAACCCAAGCACCTATGGGCTAGCCTCTGCAGGGCTTTGAAGAACTCATTTGACCCAAAGGATCCCTATGCTCTCTTGATGGAGGTCAGGAACCTTACAGAGGAAGGCGAGAGACTTCATCCAAAATGACTGCTTTTTTGCCATTTTGGCTTTGGATGCACACATGGGATCTTTCTTCAATCCATCAGGTGCTGACAATCTAAGCCACAGCCTCACACAGGGCCAAGAGGCTGATTCAGACCCATCCCTTTGCAAAGCAATGAAGCAAAGAGCCACAGGTGATGCCCATTCATTTCCATTTGAAAACTGTTTTCTTGAGGCTTCACAAAGGGGTGCCCTGAGGCAAAGGCCTTCCTGACATTCAGGGCAACAGAACAATAGGTAAGCAAAAGGCCCAAAGCAGGCTTTCTCCACTGAGACTTTACTGGTCCCACTGATATCTGAGTTTTCTGAGATGCTCACCATTCCTTTCAGCTCTCCAGTACTTGGCCATGTCACAGAGCTTGGAGGTGGTACATATCTTGGACACAAAACCATGAGCCTATTCTGGAGAGTGGCCAGAATGCAGGAAGAAAACAGGAACTTAGGAAGATGGTAGGTGTTGCCCATCCATAAGGCAAGCCGCAGTCCATTCATAAATTGGGCAGGATGAATACTGGGAAGCTTTCTACTAGACAGGACACATCCATTGATGCATTCTCTTTTCTAATGTCTACAACCAGGGACACAGTGAGATACACAAACTTAGAAACACTCGCCTTGTCAAAAGACTTACTGCAAACAGTCCACTCCAAACAAACAAACCGCCTTTCCTACCTATTCTCAGAACATGAGACAAATCCACAAACTCACCCCCACACCCACAAAGGCACCTCCTTCCCCCAAGTAGGTCTGTGACTACCCGGAGTGTCGTCTGACTGCTGGGCCGTACTATGTTGCCCCGAAATGGCCTGTCCTGTCTCAGATCTGGCCTCCTTGGCCAACTCTGTGAAGTTGTCAGGAGCCAGCAGTGAGCCACGACCTGCTTTCTCAGGCAAGGCCCTCTTCAGTGCTTTCCTGGCATTTGGCCATCCTCACATCAGTAGGGACCAAGGAAGACTGACTCTGTCCTTGGTAAATCCAAACAAGTGAGCCCACTGGGACTGGGACTGGGACTGCCTCTGGGTGCCTGGCTTCCTGGATCCCAAGTTCAGAGAATTCCATCACCAAGGAAGTGAGGTGAGGTCACTTCCTTCAGCAACTGAATGAGGTCACTGCCTGGCAACCACTGTGTCCTAACAGTTGCTTGCAAGGGTCCCAGGAGATGGAGGCTGCCCCTGCTTCCTGTGACACTTTCACAAGTTAGAATGGAATATCAACCATAGGCACCAAGGAACAGCTCTCCACACAGGCCTGGTTTGGTCCATCTTGTCTACATTAAGAAGAGAGAGGCTCATTCAGACACATCCCTTCATCCTGACCAGGTTGTTTGCCATGGAAGATGACTTTTGCTCTCTCAGATCCTTCATAGCTGCCTACATCTTCTCCAGGGTTCAATTCTGCATGGACCTTTGAGGTTTTCAGCAGGTGGCAGATCCCCTCCATTCCTGTATTGTAAGACTAACTCTGTCCCTGCTCTTCTGTAAAGTTAGATTGAGGGAACAGTGTCTGGTTAGGGTTAAGAACATGTTTGATTTGGGTTAGGAATCATTCTGCTAGTTGTAGAATGGTATTGGGAACCTGCGATATTCATAATCATATATAGGTGAAATATATGTATGCAAACAGAAATCTAAGTAAGATTTGAAGGCCAGAAGGGCATTGGGCCCTTGATTGGGATACTTAGCTTTGAATCACATTCTGCACAGATGTCTCAGATAAATTGATATACAATGGCATAGGACCTTGTACCTTGGATGATTGAATGTAGAAGAGAACATCCAGTCAAAAAGGGATAGTAGGTAAGATTAGGAAGCTAGTCAGTAGGTTTAGGAAGAAGAGTGAGTGTAAAATTTGGACCAAAAGTTCTTTAGCAATTGGGTGTCGGTTAGAGAGTGAATGTAAATGTCAGCACATGTGAAGAGTCAGTCACAATGATGAACTGGGGAAAAATATGTAGGAAAGCAGATATCAATAGAGACATTAGGAAATCAGGCAAAGTATAAGGTGAGTGATAGGATTAGACATTTTCAACAGGGTTGAGGTTGAATATGTAATCTTAGGAAGAAACAAGTGTGTAGTCACCAATAGGATTGACATTGGAGAGCATTAGGCAACCTGGAGAAGGAAGTATTTAGTAATCCATGGTCACTTTCCAATTAGGCTTTGCTACAATCATAAGTGTGACCTTTTCATTTTGTGCCCAGAATATGACAGTGATAAAATGTATATGTAGATCAGGTGACATGAGTATTTCTTCCACCATTGCTGGGAGCAATATGTTGAAGACGTATTAATTAGTATTTGGGGGTACAAATAGGTGTACCCTGGGTCTATGAATATAGAGATAATGCATGAATAGACCATACTGTGAATAAATAATATGACTGCTTCCATTTTAAATAATGGATTGAGTTGATATCTGAAAGTATATAGGAAATCTTATATTGATACACAATCATTCATTCCTACCAGTTATACATCTAATGGCAATATTAGGGTTATGGTTTACCCTGAAGGGTGTGTGAGTTTTGCTTCAAAAATGATTATGGAAATGGAAAATCATGTGTTTGGAAAGAAGTCTCATGAACAAACCAGTCAAGAAACATGGAGGAATACATGTGTTCTGAAGCAGGAAGGGATTGAAAGTGAACCAAATGCCTAGAAATTTTTAAACTTTTGGATGAAATATACATCCTATGATGTGCATCAGCTGAAGAAATAGTAAGGTACCAGTGTTGAATAAAAATGAAATTCAAAATACACATCATGTCCCATAGGAATCTACTTGCATTGATGTTAAACTGGGTCAGTTACTGTAGAAAGATTAGGATTTCTATGCACCATCCACTGAAGTTAGTTTTCAGTACTAGGAATAAAATATGTATTTCAGGTGGATAAATATTTCTGAGAATAATCTTGTGAAAGTCGATTATAAATCCACATATATGAACATGAATGAATTTAGGGAATGTATCATAAGACACATATATTTCATATTTTGAAAAATCTGGAGAGAGTTTTTGTGTGTGTGTGTATATATATATCTATATATACACACACACACAAAACACACACACAGACATTAAAAATTCGAAATATATATGCCATTCGAAATTCATGATGAAATATATATCATCCACAGATCCAAAAATATTTATTTTACTGAACATGGATTTTTGTATCCTGTTGTTCAAGTAGGAAGCTCACCCATAGGTTGAAGTTTCAGTTCCAACAGCGTTTGGGAGGAGTGATCTCTTCTCACAATTTGTATCTGCCAAGTCAGCCACCTCACAAGAACATACATGGGATACCAGTTAGGATTCTTTATGTGCATGTAAAAATACATGTGCTGAATAGGCTACAGAGAAAGGGAGACAGGAATTCACATATTTGTTAACTTTAAAAACACATGGAGAACTATTTCTATTCAATTGGACTAGATTTATAACACCTACCCTTTATAATGCAAAAGGAAAGTGCAACTATACACCATGCCTCCTCTGAACTGCTTGTATTTCTATTCTGTTTGGGTTCTTTTTCTCCATCATATTAGGATTCATAGTCAGAGTCTAGTAGGCTATGGGTTAGTGTCAGGGAATCAGTATTTCAAGTGGAAAATAGGAAATGAATCCAATGTGTATGCAAATACGTGCTACACAAAAATCTTCCCACTCTCATCCAGAACAATGCCTTGACATGACCTTCGCCCCAAGGAAGAAGCAACTCGAGGGGAAGTGTTAGAAAATCTGTGGATACATATGTGGAATGGAAAATGCTCAGGAGTTCCCAACCTTGGAGGTGGTAGAGGAGTTTCCATAAGTAAGGGACAGGGTAAACTCTCCACAAACATGGAGCTCTACTGGCCTGAAGACTTCGTGAGAAACTGCCTCTGAGGTTGGGCACTTGAAATATATGTTGTTGTCAGGAGCTTTAGCTTTCTTTGTAGTGAGACCATCAAAGCTGGGTCTGCATCTATGTGACCTGGAGGACATGGTTGCTGATTTTCCAATGAACATGAGGCAGAAGTGCTGAATTCTCTCTTTGTAGGTCCACAGTGGCCACTGGAGGCTAAGTGTCTCCCCCTGTGGACTGTGAAGCCATTTGGTCCTCCTCTAGTTTTCGTGGTGTTTCTGGCTGCTGCACTGGGAGTTTGGTATTTGCTTCATGAAATACAAGGACTTCAACTGGGACACAGTGCTGGAGGGAGTTCTGTCACGTGTGGTGGGTCACGGTCCTAGGAGAATGCACCAACCAGTCTTCTATCCCACAGAGCTCGCCCCCTTGACCCTAGCAACCTGATTCTGAACATTGCCCTGAAACCTCTCCATATAACAAGATGCCTTTCCATATAAGTGTCTGCCGGCTGCACCATGTCAGTCACAAGCCATTTGGAAGCCAATGTCAGATCCACATGGCCCTACCACAGATGTTTTATCACACTCCTGCACACCACTTCTCTAGGCCCACTACTCAGCAGGCCCCAACTTACTGGCATCTCTGTTCTACACCATTTTCATGAAACCCAGCCAATCAAGGCACTGTCTGGTACACTCCTGATCAGCAACAGGACATCCAAAGGTTCTCCAGTGCCACCTGGTCATGGGAACTTAAGAATTTCATTGTATTTATCTAGCCATTTTTCAAGGATGAAGTTGGAGGCACTGTGGGTTTCCATTCATTCAGGAACCATTAAATGGTGAGGAAGCTCATTTCATTAAAAGCTCTGGAGAACTCTCACAAACAAGGCTTCCCAAAGAGTGGCCAAAAGGTCTCATGAAGCCAGGCGCATTGAGGTCTACCATGTGAGGTCCATGTGTGTTTTGACTCTCAACGATGGCTGCCAGGTCTGTAAGAATAAAATCATGTGATATCCTGGCTGAGATTCCCAGTGCTCTGTGGAAAGCCAACCTGGGCCTAGATCTCAGTTTCCAAGGGCGACTCTCATGCGTGGCCTACTAAAATCTCAACACAGTTCATGGCAATACTTCTCTGAGGTCAGTTCCAGAACTCAGTCTCCAAGGGGAATCACACCAGAGTTCACGCCAAGGTGGACCCAGTCATCTCTTCCAACCGCCACACAAAGGACCACAATTCCAACCAAAACACTGCCACATGGCCCTCATCTTCTTCCATATACACACTCATCATAACCTCTGGCTGGAGGTTTCCATCAGGGGCGCAGCCCAAGACAGTGTCCACAATAAGCTCCCTTGCCCCTCATTTGCCTAATATCAGGGTGGCCTGGACAGCCTTCCTGTGCACCGGGAGTGATCAAATAGGCCTGCCTTTAATACTGCTCTGCTTCTCCAATTTGAGGCCTACTGACTGCAGGTTATAGATTCTTTGTGTGAATTGGAGTCAGGAGAAAACCCAAGCACCTATGGGCTAGCCTCTGCAGGGCTTTGAAGAACTCATTTGACCCAAAGGATCCCTATGCTCTCTTGATGGAGGTCAGGAACCTTACAGAGGAAGGCGAGAGACTTCATCCAAAATGACTGCTTTTTTGCCATTTTGGCTTTGGATGCACACATGGGATCTTTCTTCAATCCATCAGGTGCTGACAATCTAAGCCACAGCCTCACACAGGGCCAAGAGGCTGATTCAGACCCATCCCTTTGCAAAGCAATGAAGCAAAGAGCCACAGGTGATGCCCATTCATTTCCATTTGAAAACTGTTTTCTTGAGGCTTCACAAAGGGGTGCCCTGAGGCAAAGGCCTTCCTGACATTCAGGGCAACAGAACAATAGGTAAGCAAAAGGCCCAAAGCAGGCTTTCTCCACTGAGACTTTACTGGTCCCACTGATATCTGAGTTTTCTGAGATGCTCACCATTCCTTTCAGCTCTCCAGTACTTGGCCATGTCACAGAGCTTGGAGGTGGTACATATCTTGGACACAAAACCATGAGCCTATTCTGGAGAGTGGCCAGAATGCAGGAAGAAAACAGGAACTTAGGAAGATGGTAGGTGTTGCCCATCCATAAGGCAAGCCGCAGTCCATTCATAAATTGGGCAGGATGAATACTGGGAAGCTTTCTACTAGACAGGACACATCCATTGATGCATTCTCTTTTCTAATGTCTACAACCAGGGACACAGTGAGATACACAAACTTAGAAACACTCGCCTTGTCAAAAGACTTACTGCAAACAGTCCACTCCAAACAAACAAACCGCCTTTCCTACCTATTCTCAGAACATGAGACAAATCCACAAACTCACCCCCACACCCACAAAGGCACCTCCTTCCCCCAAGTAGGTCTGTGACTACCCGGAGTGTCGTCTGACTGCTGGGCCGTACTATGTTGCCCCGAAATGGCCTGTCCTGTCTCAGATCTGGCCTCCTTGGCCAACTCTGTGAAGTTGTCAGGAGCCAGCAGTGAGCCACGACCTGCTTTCTCAGGCAAGGCCCTCTTCAGTGCTTTCCTGGCATTTGGCCATCCTCACATCAGTAGGGACCAAGGAAGACTGACTCTGTCCTTGGTAAATCCAAACAAGTGAGCCCACTGGGACTGGGACTGGGACTGCCTCTGGGTGCCTGGCTTCCTGGATCCCAAGTTCAGAGAATTCCATCACCAAGGAAGTGAGGTGAGGTCACTTCCTTCAGGAACTGAATGAGGTCACTGCCTGGCAACCACTGTGTCCTAACAGTTGCTTGCAAGGGTCCCAGGAGATGGAGGCTGCCCCTGCTTCCTGTGACACTTTCACAAGTTAGAATGGAATATCAACCATAGGCACCAAGGAACAGCTCTCCACACAGGCCTGGTTTGGTCCATCTTGTCTACATTAAGAAGAGAGAGGCTCATTCAGACACATCCCTTCATCCTGACCAGGTTGTTTGCCATGGAAGATGACTTTTGCTCTCTCAGGTCCTTCATAGCTGCCTACATCTTCTCCAGGGTTCATTTCTGCATGGACCTTTGAGGTTTTCAGCAGGTGGAAGATCCCCTCCATTCCTGTATTGTAAGACTAACTCTGTCCCTGCTCTTCTGTAAAGTTAGATTGAGGGAACAGTGTCTGGATAGGGTTAAGAACATGTTTGATTTGGGTTAGGAATCATTCTGCTAGTTGTAGAATGGTATTGGGAACCTGCGATATTTATAATCATATATAGGTGAAATATATGTATGGAAAAGGAAATCTAAGTAAGATTTGAAGGCCAGAAGGGCATTGGGCCCTTGATTGGGATACTTAGCTTTGAATCACATTCTGCACAGATGTCTCAGATAAATTGATATACAATGGCATAGGAACTTGTACCTTGGATGATTGAATGTAGAAGAGAACATCCAGTCAAAAAGGGATAGTAGGTAAGATTAGGAAGCTAGTCAGTAGGTTTAGGAAGAAGAGTGAGTGTAAAATTTGGACCAAAAGTTCTTTAGAAATTGGGTGTCGGTTAGAGAGTGAATGTAAATGTCAGCACATGTGAAGAATCAGTCACAATGATGAACTGGGGAAAAATATGTAGGAAAGCAGATATCAATAGAGACATTAGGAAATCAGGCAAAGTATAAGGTGAGTGATAGGATTAGACATTTTCAACAGGGTTGAGGTTGAATATGTAATCTTAGGAAGAAACAAGTGTGTAGTCACCAATAGGATTGACATTGGAGAGCATTAGGCAACCTGGAGAAGGAAGTATTTAGTAATCCATGGTCACTTTCCAATTAGGCTTTGCTACAATCATAAGTGTGACCTTTGCATTTTGTGTCCAGAATATGACAGTGATAAAATGTATATGTAGATCAGGTGACATGAGTATTTCTTCCACCATTGCTGGGAGCAATATGTTGAAGACGTATTAATTAGTATTTGGGGGTACAAATAGGTGTACCCTGGGTCTATGAATATAGAGATAATGCATGAATAGACCATACTGTGAATAAATAATATGACTGCTTCCATTTTAAATAATGGATTGAGTTGGTATCTGAAAGTATATAGGAAATCTTATATTGATACACAATCATTCATTCCTACCAGTTATACATGCAATGGCAATATTAGGGTTATGGTTTACCCTGAAGGGTGTGTGAGTTTTGCTTCAAAAGTGATTATGGTAATGGAAATTCATGTGTTTGGAAAGAAGTCTCATGAACAAACCAGTCAAGAAACATGGAGGAATATATGTGTTCTGAAGCAGGAAGGGATTGAAAGTGAACCAAATGCCTAGAAATTTTTAAACTTTTGGATGAAATATACATCCTATGATGTGCATCAGCTGAAGAAATAGTAAGGTACCAGTGTTGAATAAAAATGAACGTCAAAATACACATCATGTCCCATAGGAATCTACTTGCATTGATGTTAAACTGGGTCAGTTACTGTAGAAAGATTAGGATTTCTATGCACCATCCACGGAAGTTAGTTTTCAGTACTAGGAATAAAATATGTATTTCAGGTGGATAAATATTTCTGAGAATAATCTTGTGAAAGTCGATTATAAATCCACATATATGAACATGAATGAATTTAGGGAATGTATCATAAGACACATATATTTCATATTTTGAAAAATCTGGAGAGAGTTTTTGTGTGTGTGTGTATATATATATCTATATATACACACACACACAAAACACACACACAGACATTAAAAATTCGAAATATATATGCCATTTGAAATTCATGATGAAATATATATCATCCACAGATCCAAAAATATTTATTTTACTGAACATGGATTTTTGTATCCTGTTGTTCAAGTAGGAAGCTCACCCATAGGTTGAAGTTTCAGTTCCAACAGCGTTTGGGAGGAGTGATCGCTTCTCACAATTTGTATCTGCCAAGTCAGCCACCTCACAAGAACATACATGGGATACCAGGTAGGATTCTTTATGTGCATGTAAAAATACATGTGCTGAATAGGCTACAGAGAAAGGGAGACAGGAATTCACATATTTGTTAACTTTAAAAACACATGGAGAACTATTTCTATTCAATTGGACTAGATTTATAACACCTACCCTTTATAATGCAAAAGGCAAGTGCAACTATACAACATGCCTCCTCTGAACTGCTTGTATTTCTATTCTGTTTGGGTTCTTTTTCTCCATCATATTAGGATTCATAGTCAGAGTCTAGTAGGCTATCGGTTAGTGTCAGGGAATCAGTATTTCAAGTGGAAAATAGGAAATGAATCCAATGTGTATGCAAATACGTGCTACACAAAAATCTTCCCACTCTCATCCAGAACAATGCCTTGACATGACCTTCGCCCCAAGGAAGAAGCAACTCGAGGGGAAGAGTTAGAAAATCTGTGGATACATATGTGGAATGGAAAATGCTCAGGAGTTCACAACCTTGGAGGTGGTAGAGGAGTTTCCATAAGTAAGGGACAGGGTAAACACTCCACAAACATGGAGCTCTGCTGGCCTAAAGACTTCGTGAGAAACTGCCTCTGAGGTTGGGCACTTGAAATATTTGTTGTTGTCAGGAGCTTTAGCTTCCTTTGTAGTGAGACCATCAAAGCTGGGTCTGCATCTATGTGACCTGGAGGACATGGTTGCTGATTTTCCAATGAACATGAGGCAGAAGTGCTGAATTCTCTCTTTGTAGGTCCACAGTGGCCACTGGAGGCTAAGTGTCTCCCCCTGTGGACTGTGAAGCCATTTGGTCCTCCTCTAGTTTTCGTGGTGTTTCTGGCTGCTGCACTGGGAGTTTGGTATTTGCTTCATGAAATACAAGGAGTTCAACTGGGACACAGTGCTGGAGGGAATTGTGTCACGTGTGGTGGGTCAGGGTCCTAGGAGAATGCACCAACCAGTCTTCTATCCCACAGAGCTTGCCCCCTTGACCCTAGCAACCTGATTCTGAACATTGCCCTGAAACCTCTCCATATAACAAGATGCCTTTCCATATAAGTGTCTGCCAGCTGCACCATGTCAGTCACAAGCCATTTGGAAGCCAATGTCAGATCCACATGGCCCTACCACAGATGTTTTATCACACTCCTGCACACCACTTCTCTAGGCCCACTACTCAGCAGGCCCCACCTTACTGGCATCTCTATTCGACACCACTTTCATGAAACCCAGCCAATCAAGGCACTGTCTGGTACACTCCTGATCAGCAACAGGACATCCAAATGTTCTCCAGTGCCACCTGCTCATGGGAACTTAAGAATTTAATGGTATTTATCTAGCCATTTTTCAAGGATGAAGTTGGAGGCACTGTGGGTTTCCATTCATTCAGGAACCATGACATGGTGAGGAAGCTCATTTCAATGAAAGCTCTGGAGAACTCTCACAAACAAGGCTTCCCAAAGAGTGGCCAAAAGGTCTCATGAAGCCAGGCCCATTGAGGTGTACCATGTGAGATCCATGTGTGTTTTGACTCTCAACGATGGCTGCCGGGTCTGTAAGAATAAAATCATGTGATATCCTGGCTGAGATTCCCAGTGCTCTGTGGAAGCCAACCTGGGCCTAGATCTCAGTTTCCAAGGGTGACTCTCATGCGTGGCCTACTAAAATCTCAACACAGTTCATGGCAATACTTCTCTGAGGTCAGTTCCAGAACTCAGTCTCCAAGGGGAATCACACCAGAGTTCTCGCCAAGGTGGACCCAGTCATCTCTTCCAACCGCCACACAAAGGACCACAATTCCAACCAAAACACTGCCACATGGCCCTCATCTTCTTCCATATACACACTCATCATAACCTCTGGCTGGAGGTTTCCATCAGGGGCGCAGCCCAAGACAGTGTCCACAATAAGCTCCCTTGCCCCTCATTTGCCTAATATCAGGGTGGCCTGGACAGCCTTCCTGTGCACCAGGAGTGATCAAATAGGCCTGCCTTTAATACTGCTCTGCTTCTCCAATTTGAGGCCTACTGACTGCGGGCTATAGATTCTTTGTGTGAATTGGAGTCATGAGAAAACCCAAGCACCTATGGGCTAGCCTCTGCAGGGCTTTGAAGAACTCATTTGACCCAAAGGATCCCTATGCTCTCTTGATGGAGGTCAGGAACCTTACAGAGGAAGGCGAGAGACTTCATCCAAAATGACTGCTTTTTTGCCATTTTGGCTTTGGATGCACACATGGGATCTTTCTTCAATCCATCAGGTGCTGACAATCTAAGCCACAGCCTCACACAGGGCCAAGAGGCTGATTCAGACCCATCCCTTTGCAAAGCAATGAAGCAAAGAGCTACAGGTGATGCCCATTCATTTCCATTTGAAAACTGTTTTCTTCAGGCTTCACAAAGGGGTGCCCTGAGGCAAAGGCCTTCCTGACATTCAGGACAACAGAACAATAGGTAAGCAAAAGGCCCAAAGCAGGCTTTCTCCACTGAGACTTTACTGGTCCCACTGATATCTGAGTTTTCTGAGATGCTCACCATTCCTTTCAGCTCTCCAGTACTTGGCCATGTCACAGAGCTTGGAGGTGGTACATATCTTGGACACAAATCCATGAGCCTATTCTGGAGAGTGGCCAGAATGCAGGAAGAAAACAGGAACTTAGGAAGATAGTAGGTGTTGCCCATCCATAAGGCAAGCCACAGTCCATTCATAAATTGGGCAGGATGAATACTGGGAAGCTTTCTACTAGACAGGACACATCCATTGATGCATTCTCTTTTCTAATGTCTACAACCAGGGACACAGTGAGATACACAAACTTAGAAACACTCGCCTTGTCAAAAGACTTACTGCAAACAGTCCACTCCAAACAAACAAACCGCCTTTCCTACCTATTCTCAGAACATGACACAAATCCACAAACTCACCCCCACACCCACAAAGGCACCTCCTTCCCCCAAGTAGGTCTGTGACTACCCAGAGTGTCGTCTGACTGCTGGGCCGTAATATGTTGCCCCGAAATGGCCTGTCCTGTCTCAGATCTGGCCTCCTTGGCCAACTCTGTGAAGTTGTCAGGAGCCAGCGGTGAGCCACGACCTGCTTTCTCAGGCAAGGCCCTCTTCAGTGCTTTCCTGGCATTTGGCCATCCTCACATCAGTAGGGACCAAGGAAGACTGACTCTGTCCTTGGTAAATCCAAACAAGTGAGCCCACTGGGACTGGGACTGGGACTGCCTCTGGGTGCCTGGCTTCCTGGATCCCAAGTTCAGAGAATTCCATCACCAAGGAAGTGAGGTGAGGTCACTTCCTTCAGCAACTGAATGAGGTCACTGCCTGGCAACCACTGTGTCCTAACAGTTGCTTGCAAGGGTCCCAGGAGATGGATGCTGTCCCTGCTTCCTGTGACACTTTCACAAGTTAGAATGGAATATCAACCATAGGCACCAAGGAACAGCTCTCCACACAGGCCTGGTTTGGTCCATCTTGTCTACATTAAGAAGAGAGAGGCTCATTCAGACACATCCCTTCATCCTGACCAGGTTGTTTGCCATGGAAGATGACTTTTGCTCTCTCAGGTCCTTCATAGCTGCCTACATCTTCTCCAGGGTTCATTTCTGCATGGACCTTTGAGGTTTTCAGCAGGTGGAAGATCCCCTCCATTCCTGTATTGTAAGACTAACTCTGTCCCTGCTCTTCTGTAAAGTTAGATTGAGGGAACAGTGTCTGGTTAGGGTTAAGAACATGTTTGATTTGGGTTAGGAATCATTCTGCTAGTTGTAGAATGGTATTGGGAACCTGCGATATTTATAATCATATATAGGTGAAATATATGTATGAAAAAGGAAATCTAAGTAAGATTTGAAGGCCAGAAGGGCATTGGGCCCTTGATTGGGATACTTAGCTTTGAATCACATTCTGCACAGATGTCTCAGATAAATTGATATACAATGGCATAGGAACTTGTACCTTGGATGATTGAATGTAGAAGAGAACATCCAGTCAAAAAGGGATAGTAGGTAAGATTAGGAAGCTAGTCGGTAGGTTTAGGAAGAAGAGTGAGTGTAAAATTTGGACCAAAAGTTCTTTAGCAATTGGGTGTCGGTTAGAGAGTGAATGTAAATGTCAGCACATGTGAAGAGTCAGTCACAATTATGAACTGGGGAAAAATATGTAGGAAAGCAGATATCAATAGAGACATTAGGAAATCAGGCAAAGTATAAGGTGAGTGATAGGATTAGACATTTTCAACAGGGTTGAGGTTGAATATGTAATCTTAGGAAGAAACAAGTGTGTAGTCACCAATAGGATTGACATTGGAGAGCATTAGGCAACCTGGAGAAGGAAGTATTTAGTAATCCATGGTCACTTTCCAATTAGGCTTTGCTACAATCATAAGTGTGACCTTTGCATTTTGTGTCCAGAATATGACAGTGATAAAATGTATATGTAGATCAAGTGACATGAGTATTTCTTCCACCATTACTGGGAGCAATATGTTGAAGACGTATTAATTAGTATTTGGGGGTACAAATAGGTGTACCCTGGGTGTATGAATATAGAGATAATGCATGAATAGACCATACTGTGAATAAATAATATGACTGCTTCCATTTTAAATAATGGATTGAGTTGATATCTGAAAGTATATAGGAAATCTTATATTGATACACAATCATTCATTCCTACCAGTTATACATCTAATGGCAATATTAGGGTTATGGTTTACCCTGAAGGATGTGTGAGTTTTGCTTCAAAAGTGATTATGGAAATGGAAAATCATGTGTTTGGAAAGAAGTCTCATGAACAAACCAGTCAAGAAACATGGAGGAATACATGTGTTCTGAAGCAGGAAGGGATTGAAAGTGAACCAAATGCCTAGAAATTTTTAAACTTTTGGATGAAATATACATCCTATGATGTGCATCAGCTGAAGAAATAGTAAGGTACCAGTGTTGAATAAAAATGAACGTCAAAATACACATCATGTCCCATAGGAATCTACTTGCATTGATGTTAAACTGGGTCAGTTACTGTAGAAAGATTAGGATTTCTATGCACCATCCACGGAAGTTAGTTTTCAGTACTAGGAATAAAATATGTATTTCAGGTGGATAAATATTTCTGAGAATAATCTTGTGAAAGTCGATTATAAATCCACATATATGAACATGAATGAATTTAGGGAATGTATCATAAGACACATATATTTCATATTTTGAAAAATCTGGAGAGAGTTTGTGTGTGTGTGTATATATATATCTATATATACACACACACACAAAACACACACACAGACATTAAAAATTCGAAATATATATGCCATTCGAAATTCATGATGAAATATATATCATCCACAGATCCAAAAATATTTATTTTACTGAACATGGATTTTTGTATCCTGTTGTTCAAGTAGGAAGCTCACCCATAGGTTGAAGTTTCAGTTCCAACAGCGTTTGGGAGGAGTGATCTCTTCTCACAATTTGTATCTGCCAAGTCAGCCACCTCACAAGAACATACGTGGGATACCAGGTAGGATTCTTTATGTGCATGTAAAAATACATGTGCTGAATAGGCTACAGAGAAAGGGAGACAGGAATTCACATATTTGTTAACTTTAAAAACACATGGAGAACTATTTCTATTCAATTGGACTATATTTATAACACCTACCCTTTATAATGCAAAAGGCAAGTGCAACTATACACCATGCCTCCTCTGATCTGCTTGTATTTCTATTCTGTTTGGGTTCTTTTTCTCCATCATATTAGGATTCATAGTCAGAGTCGAGTAGGCTATGGGTTAGTGTCAGGGAATCAGTATTTCAAATGGAAAATAGGAAATGAATCCAATGTGTATGCAAATACGTGCTACACAAAAATCTTCCCACTCTCATCCAGAACAATGCCTTGACATGACCTTCGCCCCAAGGAAGAAGCAACTCGAGGGAAAGAGTTAGAAAATCTGTGGATACATATGTGGAATGGAAAATGCTCAGGAGTTCCCAACCTTGGAGGTGGTAGAGGAGTTTCCATAAGTAAGGGACAGGGTAAACACTCCACAAACATGGAGCTCTGCTGGCCTAAAGACTTCGTGAGAAACTGCCTCTGAGGTTGGGCACTTGAAATATTTGTTGTTGTCAGGAGCTTTAGCTTCCTTTGTAGTGAGACCATCAAAGCTGGGTCTGCATCTATGTGACCTGGAGGACATGGTTGCTGATTTTCCAATGAACATGAGGCAGAAGTGCTGAATTCTCTCTTTGTAGGTCCACAGTGGCCACTGGAGGCTAAGTGTCTCCCCCTGTGGACTGTGAAGCCATTTGGTCCTCCTCTAGTTTTCGTGGTGTTTCTGGCTGCTGCACTGGGAGTTTGGTATTTGCTTCATGAAATACAAGGAGTTCAACTGGGACACAGTGCTGGAGGGAATTCTGTCACGTGTGGTGGGTCAGGGTCCTAGGAGAATGCACCAACCAGTCTTCTATCCCACAGAGCTTGCCCCCTTGACCCTAGCAACCTGATTCTGAACATTGCCCTGAAACCTCTCCATATAACAAGATGCCTTTCCATATAAGTGTCTGCCGGCTGCACCACGTCAGTCACAAGCCATTTGGAAGCCAATGTCAGATCCACATGGCCCTACCACAGATGTTTTATCACACTCCTGCACACCACTTCTCTAGGCCCACTACTCAGCAGGCCCCAAGTTACTGGCATCTCTGTTCTACACCAGTTTCATGAAACCCAGCCCATCAAGGCACTGTCTGGTACACTCATGATCAGCAACAGGACATCCAAAGGTTCTCCAGTGCCACCTGGTCATGGGAACTTAAGAATTTCATGGTATTTATCTAGCCATTTTTCAAGGATGAAGTTGGAGGCACTGTGGGTTTCCATTCATTCAGGAACCATGAAATGGTGAGGAAGCTCATTTCATTAAAAGCTCTGGAGAACTCTCACAAACAAGGCTTCCCAAAGAGTGGCCAAAAGGTCTCATGAAGCCAGGCCCATTGAGGTCTACCATGTGAGGTCCATGTGTGTTTTGACTCTCAACGATGGCTGCCGGGTCTGTAAGAATAAAATCATGTGATATCCTGGCTGAGATTCCCAGTGCTCTGTGGAAAGCCAACCTGGGCCTAGATCTCAGTTTCCAAGGGCGACTCTCATGCGTGGCCTACTAAAATCTCAACACAGTTCATGGCAATACTTCTCTGAGGTCAGTTCCAGAACTCAGTCTCCAAGGGGAATCACACCAGAGTTCACGCCAAGGTGGACCCAGTCATCTCTTCCAACCACCACACAAAGGACCACAATTCCAACCAAAACACTGCCACATGGCCCTCATCTTCTTCCATATACACACTCATCATAACCTCTGGCTGGAGGTTTCCATCAGGGGCGCAGCCCAAGACAGTGTCCACAATAAGCTCCCTTGCCCCTCATTTGCCTAATATCAGGGTGGCCTGGACAGCCTTCCTGTGCACCAGGAGTGATCAAATAGGCCTGCCTTTAATACTGCTCTGCTTCTCCAATTTGAGGCCTACTGACTGCAGGTTATAGATTCTTTGTGTGAATTGGAGTCAGGAGAAAACCCAAGCACCTATGGGCTAGCCTCTGCAGGGCTTTGAAGAACTCATTTGACCCAAAGGATCCCTATGCTCTCTTGATGGAGGTCAGGAACCTTACAGAGGAAGGCGAGAGACTTCATCCAAAATGACTGCTTTTTTGCCATTTTGGCTTTGGATGCACACATGGGATCTTTCTTCAATCCATCAGGTGCTGACAATCTAAGCCACAGCCTCACACAGGGCCAAGAGGCTGATTCAGACCCATCCCTTTGCAAAGCAATGAAGCAAAGAGCCACAGGTGATGCCCATTCATTTCCATTTGAAAACTGTTTTCTTGAGGCTTCACAAAGGGGTGCCCTGAGGCAAAGGCCTTCCTGACATTCAGGGCAACAGAACAATAGATAAGCAAAAGGCCCAAAGCAGGCTTTCTCCACTGAGACTTTACTGGTCCCACTGATATCTGAGTTTTCTGAGATGCTCACCATTCCTTTCAGCTCTCCAGTACTTGGCCATGTCACAGAGCTTGGAGGTGGTACATATCTTGGACACAAAACCATGAGCCTATTCTGGAGAGTGGCCAGAATGCAGGAAGAAAACAGGAACTTAGGAAGATGGTAGGTGTTGCCCATCCATAAGGCAAGCCGCAGTCCATTCATAAATTGGGCAGGATGAATACTGGGAAGCTTTCTACTAGACAGGACACATCCATTGATGCATTCTCTTTTCTAATGTCTACAACCAGGGACACAGTGAGATACACAAACTTAGAAACACTCGCCTTGTCAAAAGACTTACTGCAAACAGTCCACTCCAAACAAACAAACCGCCTTTCCTACCTATTCTCAGAACATGAGACAAATCCACAAACTCACCCCCACACCCACAAAGGCACCTCCTTCCCCCAAGTAGGTCTGTGACTACCCGGAGTGTCGTCTGACTGCTGGGCCGTACTATGTTGCCCCGAAATGGCCTGTCCTGTCTCAGATCTGGCCTCCTTGGCCAACTCTGTGAAGTTGTCAGGAGCCAGCAGTGAGCCACGACCTGCTTTCTCAGGCAAGGCCCTCTTCAGTGCTTTCCTGGCATTTGGCCATCCTCACATCAGTAGGGACCAAGGAAGACTGACTCTGTCCTTGGTAAATCCAAACAAGTGAGCCCACTGGGACTGGGACTGGGACTGCCTCTGGGTGCCTGGCTTCCTGGATCCCAAGTTCAGAGAATTCCATCACCAAGGAAGTGAGGTGAGGTCACTTCCTTCAGGAACTGAATGAGGTCACTGCCTGGCAACCACTGTGTCCTAACAGTTGCTTGCAAGGGTCCCAGGAGATGGAGGCTGCCCCTGCTTCCTGTGACACTTTCACAAGTTAGAATGGAATATCAACCATAGGCACCAAGGAACAGCTCTCCACACAGGCCTGGTTTGGTCCATCTTGTCTACATTAAGAAGAGAGAGGCTCATTCAGACACATCCCTTCATCCTGACCAGGTTGTTTGCCATGGAAGATGACTTTTGCTCTCTCAGGTCCTTCATAGCTGCCTACATCTTCTCCAGGGTTCATTTCTGCATGGACCTTTGAGGTTTTCAGCAGGTGGAAGATCCCCTCCATTCCTGTATTGTAAGACTAACTCTGTCCCTGCTCTTCTGTAAAGTTAGATTGAGGGAACAGTGTCTGGATAGGGTTAAGAACATGTTTGATTTGGGTTAGGAATCATTCTGCTAGTTGTAGAATGGTATTGGGAACCTGCGATATTTATAATCATATATAGGTGAAATATATGTATGGAAAAGGAAATCTAAGTAAGATTTGAAGGCCAGAAGGGCATTGGGCCCTTGATTGGGATACTTAGCTTTGAATCACATTCTGCACAGATGTCTCAGATAAATTGATATACAATGGCATAGGAACTTGTACCTTGGATGATTGAATGTAGAAGAGAACATCCAGTCAAAAAGGGATAGTAGGTAAGATTAGGAAGCTAGTCAGTAGGTTTAGGAAGAAGAGTGAGTGTAAAATTTGGACCAAAAGTTCTTTAGAAATTGGGTGTCGGTTAGAGAGTGAATGTAAATGTCAGCACATGTGAAGAGTCAGTCACAATGATGAACTGGGGAAAAATATGTAGGAAAGCAGATATCAATAGAGACATTAGGAAATCAGGCAAAGTATAAGGTGAGTGATAGGGTTAGACATTTTCAACAGGGTTGAGGTTGAATATGTAATCTTAGGAAGAAACAAGTGTGTAGTCACCAATAGGATTGACATTGGAGAGCATTAGGCAACCTGGAGAAGGAAGTATTTAGTAATCCATGGTCACTTTCCAATTAGGCTTTGCTACAATCATAAGTGTGACCTTTGCATTTTGTGTCCAGAATATGACAGTGATAAAATGTATATGTAGATCAGGTGACATGAGTATTTCTTCCACCATTGCTGGGAGCAATATGTTGAAGACGTATTAATTAGTATTTGGGGGTACAAATAGGTGTACCCTGGGTCTATGAATATAGAGATAATGCATGAATAGACCATACTGTGAATAAATAATATGACTGCTTCCATTTTAAATAATGGATTGAGTTGGTATCTGAAAGTATATAGGAAATCTTATATTGATACACAATCATTCATTCCTACCAGTTATACATGCAATGGCAATATTAGGGTTATGGTTTACCCTGAAGGGTGTGTGAGTTTTGCTTCAAAAGTGATTATGGTAATGGAAAATCATGTGTTTGGAAAGAAGTCTCATGAACAAACCAGTCAAGAAACATGGAGGAATATATGTGTTCTGAAGCAGGAAGGGATTGAAAGTGAACCAAATGCCTAGAAATTTTTAAACTTTTGGATGAAATATACATCCTATGATGTGCATCAGCTGAAGAAATAGTAAGGTACCAGTGTTGAATAAAAATGAACGTCAAAATACACATCATGTCCCATAGGAATCTACTTGCATTGATGTTAAACTGGGTCAGTTACTGTAGAAAGATTAGGATTTCTATGCACCATCCACGGAAGTTAGTTTTCAGTACTAGGAATAAAATATGTATTTCAGGTGGATAAATATTTCTGAGAATAATCTTGTGAAAGTCGATTATAAATCCACATATATGAACATGAATGAATTTAGGGAATGTATCATAAGACACATATATTTCATATTTTGAAAAATCTGGAGAGAGTTTTTGTGTGTGTGTGTATATATATATCTATATATACACACACACACAAAACACACACACAGACATTAAAAATTCGAAATATATATGCCATTTGAAATTCATGATGAAATATATATCATCCACAGATCCAAAAATATTTATTTTACTGAACATGGATTTTTGTATCCTGTTGTTCAAGTAGGAAGCTCACCCATAGGTTGAAGTTTCAGTTCCAACAGCGTTTGGGAGGAGTGATCGCTTCTCACAATTTGTATCTGCCAAGTCAGCCACCTCACAAGAACATACATGGGATACCAGGTAGGATTCTTTATGTGCATGTAAAAATACATGTGCTGAATAGGCTACAGAGAAAGGGAGACAGGAATTCACATATTTGTTAACTTTAAAAACACATGGAGAACTATTTCTATTCAATTGGACTAGATTTATAACACCTACCCTTTATAATGCAAAAGGCAAGTGCAACTATACAACATGCCTCCTCTGAACTGCTTGTATTTCTATTCTGTTTGGGTTCTTTTTCTCCATCATATTAGGATTCATAGTCAGAGTCTAGTAGGCTATCGGTTAGTGTCAGGGAATCAGTATTTCAAGTGGAAAATAGGAAATGAATCCAATGTGTATGCAAATACGTGCTACACAAAAATCTTCCCACTCTCATCCAGAACAATGCCTTGACATGACCTTCGCCCCAAGGAAGAAGCAACTCGAGGGGAAGAGTTAGAAAATCTGTGGATACATATGTGGAATGGAAAATGCTCAGGAGTTCACAACCTTGGAGGTGGTAGAGGAGTTTCCATAAGTAAGGGACAGGGTAAACACTCCACAAACATGGAGCTCTGCTGGCCTAAAGACTTCGTGAGAAACTGCCTCTGAGGTTGGGCACTTGAAATATTTGTTGTTGTCAGGAGCTTTAGCTTCCTTTGTAGTGAGACCATCAAAGCTGGGTCTGCATCTATGTGACCTGGAGGACATGGTTGCTGATTTTCCAATGAACATGAGGCAGAAGTGCTGAATTCTCTCTTTGTAGGTCCACAGTGGCCACTGGAGGCTAAGTGTCTCCCCCTGTGGACTGTGAAGCCATTTGGTCCTCCTCTAGTTTTCGTGGTGTTTCTGGCTGCTGCACTGGGAGTTTGGTATTTGCTTCATGAAATACAAGGAGTTCAACTGGGACACAGTGCTGGAGGGAATTGTGTCACGTGTGGTGGGTCAGGGTCCTAGGAGAATGCACCAACCAGTCTTCTATCCCACAGAGCTTGCCCCCTTGACCCTAGCAACCTGATTCTGAACATTGCCCTGAAACCTCTCCATATAACAAGATGCCTTTCCATATAAGTGTCTGCCAGCTGCACCATGTCAGTCACAAGCCATTTGGAAGCCAATGTCAGATCCACATGGCCCTACCACAGATGTTTTATCACACTCCTGCACACCACTTCTCTAGGCCCACTACTCAGCAGGCCCCACCTTACTGGCATCTCTATTCGACACCACTTTCATGAAACCCAGCCAATCAAGGCACTGTCTGGTACACTCCTGATCAGCAACAGGACATCCAAATGTTCTCCAGTGCCACCTGCTCATGGGAACTTAAGAATTTAATGGTATTTATCTAGCCATTTTTCAAGGATGAAGTTGGAGGCACTGTGGGTTTCCATTCATTCAGGAACCATGACATGGTGAGGAAGCTCATTTCAATGAAAGCTCTGGAGAACTCTCACAAACAAGGCTTCCCAAAGAGTGGCCAAAAGGTCTCATGAAGCCAGGCCCATTGAGGTGTACCATGTGAGATCCATGTGTGTTTTGACTCTCAACGATGGCTGCCGGGTCTGTAAGAATAAAATCATGTGATATCCTGGCTGAGATTCCCAGTGCTCTGTGGAAGCCAACCTGGGCCTAGATCTCAGTTTCCAAGGGTGACTCTCATGCGTGGCCTACTAAAATCTCAACACAGTTCATGGCAATACTTCTCTGAGGTCAGTTCCAGAACTCAGTCTCCAAGGGGAATCACACCAGAGTTCTCGCCAAGGTGGACCCAGTCATCTCTTCCAACCGCCACACAAAGGACCACAATTCCAACCAAAACACTGCCACATGGCCCTCATCTTCTTCCATATACACACTCATCATAACCTCTGGCTGGAGGTTTCCATCAGGGGCGCAGCCCAAGACAGTGTCCACAATAAGCTCCCTTGCCCCTCATTTGCCTAATATCAGGGTGGCCTGGACAGCCTTCCTGTGCACCAGGAGTGATCAAATAGGCCTGCCTTTAATACTGCTCTGCTTCTCCAATTTGAGGCCTACTGACTGCGGGCTATAGATTCTTTGTGTGAATTGGAGTCAGGAGAACACCCAAGCACCTATGGGCTAGCCTCTGCAGGGCTTTGAAGAACTCATTTGACCCAAAGGATCCCTATGCTCTCTTGATGGAGGTCAGGAACCTTACAGAGGAAGGCGAGAGACTTCATCCAAAATGACTGCTTTTTTGCCATTTTGGCTTTGGATGCACACATGGGATCTTTCTTCAATCCATCAGGTGCTGACAATCTAAGCCACAGCCTCACACAGGGCCAAGAGGCTGATTCAGACCCATCCCTTTGCAAAGCAATGAAGCAAAGAGCTACAGGTGATGCCCATTCATTTCCATTTGAAAACTGTTTTCTTCAGGCTTCACAAAGGGGTGCCCTGAGGCAAAGGCCTTCCTGACATTCAGGACAACAGAACAATAGGTAAGCAAAAGGCCCAAAGCAGGCTTTCTCCACTGAGACTTTACTGGTCCCACTGATATCTGAGTTTTCTGAGATGCTCACCATTCCTTTCAGCTCTCCAGTACTTGGCCATGTCACAGAGCTTGGAGGTGGTACATATCTTGGACACAAATCCATGAGCCTATTCTGGAGAGTGGCCAGAATGCAGGAAGAAAACAGGAACTTAGGAAGATAGTAGGTGTTGCCCATCCATAAGGCAAGCCGCAGTCCATTCATAAATTGGGCAGGATGAATACTGGGAAGCTTTCTACTAGACAGGACACATCCATTGATGCATTCTCTTTTCTAATGTCTACAACCAGGGACACAGTGAGATACACAAACTTAGAAACACTCGCCTTGTCAAAAGACTTACTGCAAACAGTCCACTCCAAACAAACAAACCGCCTTTCCTACCTATTCTCAGAACATGACACAAATCCACAAACTCACCCCCACACCCACAAAGGCACCTCCTTCCCCCAAGTAGGTCTGTGACTACCCAGAGTGTCGTCTGACTGCTGGGCCGTAATATGTTGCCCCGAAATGGCCTGTCCTGTCTCAGATCTGGCCTCCTTGGCCAACTCTGTGAAGTTGTCAGGAGCCAGCGGTGAGCCACGACCTGCTTTCTCAGGCAAGGCCCTCTTCAGTGCTTTCCTGGCATTTGGCCATCCTCACATCAGTAGGGACCAAGGAAGACTGACTCTGTCCTTGGTAAATCCAAACAAGTGAGCCCACTGGGACTGGGACTGGGACTGCCTCTGGGTGCCTGGCTTCCTGGATCCCAAGTTCAGAGAATTCCATCACCAAGGAAGTGAGGTGAGGTCACTTCCTTCAGCAACTGAATGAGGTCACTGCCTGGCAACCACTGTGTCCTAACAGTTGCTTGCAAGGGTCCCAGGAGATGGATGCTGTCCCTGCTTCCTGTGACACTTTCACAAGTTAGAATGGAATATCAACCATAGGCACCAAGGAACAGCTCTCCACACAGGCCTGGTTTGGTCCATCTTGTCTACATTAAGAAGAGAGAGGCTCATTCAGACACATCCCTTCATCCTGACCAGGTTGTTTGCCATGGAAGATGACTTTTGCTCTCTCAGGTCCTTCATAGCTGCCTACATCTTCTCCAGGGTTCATTTCTGCATGGACCTTTGAGGTTTTCAGCAGGTGGAAGATCCCCTCCATTCCTGTATTGTAAGACTAACTCTGTCCCTGCTCTTCTGTAAAGTTAGATTGAGGGAACAGTGTCTGGTTAGGGTTAAGAACATGTTTGATTTGGGTTAGGAATCATTCTGCTAGTTGTAGAATGGTATTGGGAACCTGCGATATTTATAATCATATATAGGTGAAATATATGTATGAAAAAGGAAATCTAAGTAAGATTTGAAGGCCAGAAGGGCATTGGGCCCTTGATTGGGATACTTAGCTTTGAATCACATTCTGCACAGATGTCTCAGATAAATTGATATACAATGGCATAGGAACTTGTACCTTGGATGATTGAATGTAGAAGAGAACATCCAGTCAAAAAGGGATAGTAGGTAAGATTAGGAAGCTAGTCGGTAGGTTTAGGAAGAAGAGTGAGTGTAAAATTTGGACCAAAAGTTCTTTAGCAATTGGGTGTCGGTTAGAGAGTGAATGTAAATGTCAGCACATGTGAAGAGTCAGTCACAATTATGAACTGGGGAAAAATATGTAGGAAAGCAGATATCAATAGAGACATTAGGAAATCAGGCAAAGTATAAGGTGAGTGATAGGATTAGACATTTTCAACAGGGTTGAGGTTGAATATGTAATCTTAGGAAGAAACAAGTGTGTAGTCACCAATAGGATTGACATTGGAGAGCATTAGGCAACCTGGAGAAGGAAGTATTTAGTAATCCATGGTCACTTTCCAATTAGGCTTTGCTACAATCATAAGTGTGACCTTTGCATTTTGTGTCCAGAATATGACAGTGATAAAATGTATATGTAGATCAAGTGACATGAGTATTTCTTCCACCATTACTGGGAGCAATATGTTGAAGACGTATTAATTAGTATTTGGGGGTACAAATAGGTGTACCCTGGGTGTATGAATATAGAGATAATGCATGAATAGACCATACTGTGAATAAATAATATGACTGCTTCCATTTTAAATAATGGATTGAGTTGATATCTGAAAGTATATAGGAAATCTTATATTGATACACAATCATTCATTCCTACCAGTTATACATCTAATGGCAATATTAGGGTTATGGTTTACCCTGAAGGATGTGTGAGTTTTGCTTCAAAAGTGATTATGGAAATGGAAAATCATGTGTTTGGAAAGAAGTCTCATGAACAAACCAGTCAAGAAACATGGAGGAATACATGTGTTCTGAAGCAGGAAGGGATTGAAAGTGAACCAAATGCCTAGAAATTTTTAAACTTTTGGATGAAATATACATCCTATGATGTGCATCAGCTGAAGAAATAGTAAGGTACCAGTGTTGAATAAAAATGAACGTCAAAATACACATCATGTCCCATAGGAATCTACTTGCATTGATGTTAAACTGGGTCAGTTACTGTAGAAAGATTAGGATTTCTAGGCACCATCCACTGAAGTTAGTTTTCAGTACTAGGAATAAAATATGTATTTCAGGTGGATAAATATTTCTGAGAATAATCTTGTGAAAGTCGATTATAAATCCACATATATGAACATGAATGAATTTAGGGAATGTATCATAAGACACATATATTTCATATTTTGAAAAATCTGGAGAGAGTTTGTGTGTGTGTGTATATATATATCGATATATACACACACACACAAAACACACACACAGACATTAAAAATTCGAAATATATATGCCATTCGAAATTCATGATGAAATATATATCATCCACAGATCCAAAAATATTTATTTTACTGAACATGGATTTTTGTATCCTGTTGTTCAAGTAGGAAGCTCACCCATAGGTTGAAGTTTCAGTTCCAACAGCGTTTGGGAGGAGTGATCTCTTCTCACAATTTGTATCTGCCAAGTCAGCCACCTCACAAGAACATACGTGGGATACCAGGTAGGATTCTTTATGTGCATGTAAAAATACATGTGCTGAATAGGCTACAGAGAAAGGGAGACAGGAATTCACATATTTGTTAACTTTAAAAACACATGGAGAACTATTTCTATTCAATTGGACTATATTTATAACACCTACCCTTTATAATGCAAAAGGCAAGTGCAACTATACACCATGCCTCCTCTGATCTGCTTGTATTTCTATTCTGTTTGGGTTCTTTTTCTCCATCATATTAGGATTCATAGTCAGAGTCGAGTAGGCTATGGGTTAGTGTCAGGGAATCAGTATTTCAAATGGAAAATAGGAAATGAATCCAATGTGTATGCAAATACGTGCTACACAAAAATCTTCCCACTCTCATCCAGAACAATGCCTTGACATGACCTTCGCCCCAAGGAAGAAGCAACTCGAGGGAAAGAGTTAGAAAATCTGTGGATACATATGTGGAATGGAAAATGCTCAGGAGTTCCCAACCTTGGAGGTGGTAGAGGAGTTTCCATAAGTAAGGGACAGGGTAAACACTCCACAAACATGGAGCTCTGCTGGCCTAAAGACTTCGTGAGAAACTGCCTCTGAGGTTGGGCACTTGAAATATTTGTTGTTGTCAGGAGCTTTAGCTTCCTTTGTAGTGAGACCATCAAAGCTGGGTCTGCATCTATGTGACCTGGAGGACATGGTTGCTGATTTTCCAATGAACATGAGGCAGAAGTGCTGAATTCTCTCTTTGTAGGTCCACAGTGGCCACTGGAGGCTAAGTGTCTCCCCCTGTGGACTGTGAAGCCATTTGGTCCTCCTCTAGTTTTCGTGGTGTTTCTGGCTGCTGCACTGGGAGTTTGGTATTTGCTTCATGAAATACAAGGAGTTCAACTGGGACACAGTGCTGGAGGGAATTCTGTCACGTGTGGTGGGTCAGGGTCCTAGGAGAATGCACCAACCAGTCTTCTATCCCACAGAGCTTGCCCCCTTGACCCTAGCAACCTGATTCTGAACATTGCCCTGAAACCTCTCCATATAACAAGATGCCTTTCCATATAAGTGTCTGCCGGCTGCACCACGTCAGTCACAAGCCATTTGGAAGCCAATGTCAGATCCACATGGCCCTACCACAGATGTTTTATCACACTCCTGCACACCACTTCTCTAGGCCCACTACTCAGCAGGCCCCAAGTTACTGGCATCTCTGTTCTACACCAGTTTCATGAAACCCAGCCCATCAAGGCACTGTCTGGTACACTCATGATCAGCAACAGGACATCCAAAGGTTCTCCAGTGCCACCTGGTCATGGGAACTTAAGAATTTCATGGTATTTATGTAGCCATTTTTCAAGGATGAAGTTGGAGGCACTGTGGGTTTCCATTCATTCAGGAACCATGAAATGGTGAGGAAGCTCATTTCATTAAAAGCTCTGGAGAACTCTCACAAACAAGGCTTCCCAAAGAGTGGCCAAAAGGTCTCATGAAGCCAGGCCCATTGAGGTCTACCATGTGAGGTCCATGTGTGTTTTGACTCTCAACGATGGCTGCCGGGTCTGTAAGAATAAAATCATGTGATATCCTGGCTGAGATTCCCAGTGCTCTGTGGAAAGCCAACCTGGGCCTAGATCTCAGTTTCCAAGGGAGACTCTCATGCGTGGCCTACTAAAATCTCAACACAGTTCATGGCAATACTTCTCTGAGGTCAGTTCCAGAACTCAGTCTCCAAGGGGAATCACACCAGAGTTCACGCCAAGGTGGACCCAGTCATCTCTTCCAACCGCCACACAAAGGACCACAATTCCAACCAAAACACTGCCACATGGCCCTCATCTTCTTCCATATACACACTCATCATAACCTCTGGCTGGAGGTTTCCATCAGGGGCGCAGCCCAAGACAGTGTCCACAATAAGCTCCCTTGCCCCTCATTTGCCTAATATCAGGGTGGCCTGGACAGCCTTCCTGTGCACCAGGAGTGATCAAATAGGCCTGCCTTTAATACTGCTCTGCTTCTCCAATTTGAGGCCTACTGACTGCAGGTTATAGATTCTTTGTGTGAATTGGAGTCAGGAGAAAACCCAAGCACCTATGGGCTAGCCTCTGCAGGGCTTTGAAGAACTCATTTGACCCAAAGGATCCCTATGCTCTCTTGATGGAGGTCAGGAACCTTACAGAGGAAGGCGAGAGACTTCATCCAAAATGACTGCTTTTTTGCCATTTTGGCTTTGGATGCACACATGGGATCTTTCTTCAATCCATCAGGTGCTGACAATCTAAGCCACAGCCTCACACAGGGCCAAGAGGCTGATTCAGACCCATCCCTTTGCAAAGCAATGAAGCAAAGAGCCACAGGTGATGCCCATTCATTTCCATTTGAAAACTGTTTTCTTGAGGCTTCACAAAGGGGTGCCCTGAGGCAAAGGCCTTCCTGACATTCAGGGCAACAGAACAATAGGTAAGCAAAAGGCCCAAAGCAGGCTTTCTCCACTGAGACTTTACTGGTCCCACTGATATCTGAGTTTTCTGAGATGCTCACCATTCCTTTCAGCTCTCCAGTACTTGGCCATGTCACAGAGCTTGGAGGTGGTACATATCTTGGACACAAAACCATGAGCCTATTCTGGAGAGTGGCCAGAATGCAGGAAGAAAACAGGAACTTAGGAAGATGGTAGGTGTTGCCCATCCATAAGGCAAGCCGCAGTCCATTCATAAATTGGGCAGGATGAATACTGGGAAGCTTTCTACTAGACAGGACACATCCATTGATGCATTCTCTTTTCTAATGTCTACAACCAGGGACACAGTGAGATACACAAACTTAGAAACACTCGCCTTGTCAAAAGACTTACTGCAAACAGTCCACTCCAAACAAACAAACCGCCTTTCCTACCTATTCTCAGAACATGACACAAATCCACAAACTCACCCCCACACCCACAAAGGCACCTCCTTCCCCCAAGTAGGTCTGTGACTACCCGGAGTGTCGTCTGACTGCTGGGCCGTACTATGTTGCCCCGAAATGGCCTGTCCTGTCTCAGATCTGGCCTCCTTGGCCAACTCTGTGAAGTTGTCAGGAGCCAGCGGTGAGCCACGACCTGCTTTCTCAGGCAAGGCCCTCTTCAGTGCTTTCCTGGCATTTGGCCATCCTCACATCAGTAGGGACCAAGGAAGACTGACTCTGTCCTTGGTAAATCCAAACAAGTGAGCCCACTGGGACTGGGACTGGGACTGCCTCTGGGTGCCTGGCTTCCTGGATCCCAAGTTCAGAGAATTCCATCACCAAGGAAGTGAGGTGAGGTCACTTCCTTCAGGAACTGAATGAGGTCACTGCCTGGCAACCACTGTGTCCTAACGGTTGCTTGCAAGGGTCCCAGGAGATGGAGGCTGCCCCTGCTTCCTGTGACACTTTCACAAGTTAGAATGGAATATCAACCATAGGCACCAAGGAACAGCTCTCCACACAGGCCTGGTTTGGTCCATCTTGTCTACATTAAGAAGAGAGAGGCTCATTCAGACACATCCCTTCATCCTGACCAGGTTGTTTGCCATGGAAGATGACTTTTGCTCTCTCACGTCCTTCATAGCTGCCTACATCTTCTCCAGGGTTCATTTCTGCATGGACCTTTGAGGTTTTCAGCAGGTGGAAGATCCCCTCCATTCCTGTATTGTAAGACTAACTCTGTCCCTGCTCTTCTGTAAAGTTAGATTGAGGGAACAGTGTCTGGTTAGGGTTAAGAACATGTTTGATTTGGGTTAGGCATCATTCTGCTAGTTGTAGAATGGTATTGGGAACCTATGATATTTATAATCATATATAGGTGAAATATATGTATGAAAAAGGAAATCTAAGTAAGATTTGAAGGCCAGAAGGGCATTGGGCCCTTGATTGGGATACGTAGCTTTGAATCACATTCTGCACAGATGTCTCAGATACATTGATATACAATGGCATAGGAACTTGTACCTTGGATGATTGAATGTAGAAGAGAACATCCAGTAAAAAAGGGATAGTAGGTAAGATTAGGAAGCTAGTCGGTAGGTTTAGGAAGAAGAGTGAGTGTAAAATTTGGACCAAAAGTTCTTTAGCAATTGGGTGTCGGTTAGAGAGTGAATGTAAATGTCAGCACATGTGAAGAGTCAGTCACAATGATGAACTGGGGAAAAATATGTAGGAAAGCAGATATCAATAGAGACATTAGGAAATCAGGCAAAGTATAAGGTGAGTGATAGGATTAGACATTTTCAACAGGGTTGAGGTTGAATATGTAATCTTAGGAAGAAACAAGTGTGTAGTCACCAATAGGATTGACATTGGAGAGCATTAGGCAACCTGGAGAAGGAAGTATTTAGTAATCCATGGTCACTTTCCAATTAGGCTTTGCTACAATCATAAGTGTGACCTTTGCATTTTGTGTCCAGAATATGACAGTGATAAAATGTATATGTAGATCAGGTGACATGAGTATTTCTTCCACCATTGCTGGGAGCAATATGTTGAAGACGTATTAATTAGTATTTGGGGGTACAAATAGGTGTACCCTGGGTCTATGAATATAGAGATAATGCATGAATAGACCATACTGTGAATAAATAATATGACTGCCTCCATTTTAAATAATGGATTGAGTTGATATCTGAAAGTATATAGGAAATCTTATATTGATACACAATCATTCATTCCTACCAGTTATACATCTAATGGCAATATTAGGGTTATGGTTTACCCTGAAGGGTGTGTGAGTTTTGCTTCAAAAGTGATTATGGAAATGGAAAATCATGTGTTTGGAAAGAAGTCTCATGAACAAACCAGTCAAGAAACATGGAGGAATACATGTGTTCTGAAGCAGGAAGGGATTGAAAGTGAACCAAATGCCTAGAAATTTTTAAACTTTTGGATGAAATATACATCCTATGATGTGCATCAGCTGAAGAAATAGTAAGGTACCAGTGTTGAATAAAAATGAACGTCAAAATACACATCATGTCCCATAGGAATCTACTTGCATTGATGTTAAACTGGGTCAGTTACTGTAGAAAGATTAGGATTTCTAGGCACCATCCACGGAAGTTAGTTTTCAGTACTAGGAATAAAATATGTATTTCAGGTGGATAAATATTTCTGAGAATAATCTTGTGAAAGTCGATTAGAAATCCACATATATGAACATGAATGAATTTAGGGAATGTATCATAAGACACATATATTTCATATTTTGTAAAATCTTCAGAGAGTTTGTGTGTGTGTGTATATATATATCTATATATACACACACACACAAAACACACACACAGACATTAAAAATTCGAAATATATATGCCATTCGAAATTCATGATGAAATATATATCATCCACAGATCCAAAAATATTTATTTTACTGAACATGGATTTTTGTATCCTGTTGTTCAAGTAGGAAGCTCACCCATAGGTTGAAGTTTCAGTTCCAACAGCGTTTGGGAGGAGTGATCTCTTCTCACAATTTGTATCTGCCAAGTCAGCCACCTCACAAGAACATACGTGGGATACCAGGTAGGATTCTTTATGTGCATGTAAAAATACATGTGCTGAATAGGCTACAGAGAAAGGGAGACAGGAATTCACATATTTGTTAACTTTAAAAACACATGGAGAACTATTTCTATTCAATTGGACTAGATTTATAACACCTACCCTTTATAATGCAAAAGGCAAGTGCAACTATACACCATGCCTCCTCTGAACTGCTTGTATTTCTATTCTGTTTGGGTTCTTTTTCTCCATCATATTAGGATTCATAGTCAGAGTCTAGTAGGCTATGGGTTAGTGTCAGGGAATCAGTATTTCAAATGGAAAATAGGAAATGAATCCAATGTGTATGCAAATACTTGCTACACAAAAATCTTCCCACTCTCATCCAGAACAATGCCTTGACATGACCTTCGCCCCAAGGAAGAAGCAACTCAAGGGGAAGAGTTAGAAAATCTGTGGATACATATGTGGAATGGAAAATGCTCAGGAGTTCACAACCTTGGAAGTGGTAGAGGAGTTTCCATAAGTAAGGGACAGGGTAAACACTCCACAAACATGGAGCTCTGCTGGCCTAAAGACTTCATGAGAAACTGCCTCTGAGGTTGGGCACTTGAAATATATGTTGTTGTCAGGAGCTTTAGCTTCCTTTGGAGTGAGACCATCAAAGCTGGGTCTGCATCTATGTGACCTGGAGGACATGGTTGCTGATTTTCCAATGAACATGAGGCAGAAGTGCTGAATTCTCTCTTTGTAGGTCCACAGTGGCCACTGGAGGCTAAGTGTCTCCCCGTGTGGACTGTGAAGCCATTTGGTCCTCCTGTACTTTTCGTGGTGTTTCTGGCTGCTGCACTGGGAGTTTGGTATTTGCTTCATGAAATACAAGGACTTCAACTGGGACACAGTGCTGGAGGGAGTTGTGTCACGTGTGGTGGGTCAGGGTCCTAGGAGAATGCACCAACCAGTCTTCTATCCTACAGAGCTCGCCCCCTTGACCCTAGCAACCTGATTCTGAACATTGCCCTGAAACCTCTCCATATAACAAGATGCCTTTCCATATAAGTGTCTGCCGGCTGCACCATGTCAGTCACAAGCCACTTGGAAGCCAATGTCAGATCCACATGGCCCTACCACAGATGTTTTATCACACTCCTGCACACCACTTCTCTAGGCCCACTACTCAGCAGGCCCCAACTTACTGGCATCTCTGTTCTACACCACTTTCATGAAACCCAGCCAATCAAGGCACTGTCTGGTACACTCCTGATCAGCAACAGGACATCCAAAAGTTCTCCAGTGCCACCTGGTCATGGGAACTTAAGAATTTCATGGTATTTATCTAGCCATTTTTCAAGGATGAAGTTGGAGGCACTGTGGGTTTCCATTCATTCAGGAACCATTAAATGGTGAGGAAGCTCATTTCAATGAAAGCTCTGGAGAACTCTCACAAACAAGGATTCCCAAAGAGTGGCCAAAAGGTCTCAGGAAGCCAGGCCCATTGAGGTCTACCATGTGAGGTCCATGTGTGTTTTGACTCTCAACGATGGCTGCCAGGTTTGTAAGAATAAAATCTTGTGATATCTTGGCTGAGATTCCCAGTGCTCTGTGGAAAGCCAACCTGGGCCTAGATCTCAGTTTCCAAGGCGACTCTCATGCGTGGCCTACTAAAATCTCAACACAGTTCATGGCAATACTTCTCTGAGGTCAGTTCCAGAACTCAGTCTCCAAGGGGAATCACACCAGAGTTCACGCCAAGGTGGACCCAGTCATCTCTTCCAACCGCCACACAAAGGACCACAATTCCAACCAAAACACTGCCACATGGCCCTCATCTTCTTCCATATACACACTCATCATAACCTCTGGCTGGAGGTTTCCATCAGGGGCGCAGCCCAAGACAGTGTCCACAATAAGCTCCCTTGCCCCTCATTTGCCTAATATCAGGGTGGCCTGGACACCCTTCCTGTGCACCAGGAGTGATCAAATAGGCCTGCCTTTAATACTGCTCTGCTTCTCCAATTTGAGGCCTACTGACTGCGGGCTATAGATTCTTTGTGTGAATTGGAGTCAGGAGAAAACCCAAGCACCTATGGGCTAGCCTCTGCAGGGCTTTGAAGAACTCATTTGACCCAAAGGATCCCTATGCTCTCTTGATGGAGGTCAGGAACCTTACAGAGGAAGGCGAGAGACTTCATCCAAAATGACTGCTTTTTTGCCATTTTGGCTTTGGATGCACACATGGGATCTTTCTTCAATCCATCAGGTGCTGACAATCTAAGCCACAGCCTCACACAGGGCCAAGAGGCTGATTCAGACCCATCCCTTTGCAAAGCAATGAAGCAAAGAGCCACAGGTGATGCCCATTCATTTCCATTTGAAAACTGTTTTCTTGAGGCTTCACAAAGGGGTGCCCTGAGGCAAAGGCCTTCCTGACATTCAGGGCAACAGAACAATAGGTAAGCAAAAGGCCCAAAGCAGGCTTTCTCCACTGAGACTTTACTGGTCCCACTGATATCTGAGTTTTCTGAGATGCTCACCATTCCTTTCAGCTCTCCAGTACATGTCCATGTCACTGAGCTTGGAGGTGGTACATATCTTGGACACAAAACCATGAGCCTATTCTGGAGAGTGGCCAGAATGCAGGAAGAAAACAGGAACTTAGGAAGATAGTAGGTGTTGCCCATCCATAAGCAAGCCGCAGTCCATTCATAAATTGGGCAGGATGAATACTGGGAAGCTTTCTACTAGACAGGACACATCCATTGATGCATTCTCTTTTCTAATGTCTACAACCAGGGACACAGTGAGATACACAAACTTAGAAACACTCGCCTTGTCAAAAGACTTACTGCAAACAGTCCACTCCAAACAAACAAACCGCCTTTCCTACCTATTCTCAGAACATGAGAAAAATCCACAATTTCACTCCCACACCCACAAAGGCACCTCCTTCCCCCAAGTAGGTCTGTGACTACCCGGAGTGTCGTCTGACTGCTGGGCCGTACTATGTTGCCCCGAAATGGCCTGTCCTGTCTCAGATCTGGCCTCCTTGGCCAACTCTGTGAAGTTGTCAGGAGCCAGCGGTGAGCCACGACCTGCTTTCTCAGGCAAGGCCCTCTTCAGTGCTTTCCTGGCATTTGGCCATCCTCACATCAGTAGGGACCAAGGAAGACTGACTCTGTCCTTGGTAAATCCAAACAAGTGAGCCCACTGGGACTGGGACTGGGACTGCCTCTGGGTGCCTGGCTTCCTGGATCCCAAGTTCAGAGAATTCCATCACCAAGGAAGTGAGGTGAGGTCACTTCCTTCAGGAACTGAATGAGGTCACTGCCTGGCAACCACTGTGTCCTAACAGTTGCTTGCAAGGGTCCCAGGAGATGGAGGCTGCCCCTGCTTCCTGTGACACTTTCACAAGTTAGAATGGAATATCAACCATAGGCACCAAGGAACAGCTCTCCACACAGGCCTGGTTTGGTCCATCTTGTCTACATTAAGAAGAGAGAGGCTCATTCAGAAACATCCCTTCATCCTGACCAGGTTGTTTGCCATGGAAGATGACTTTTGCTCTCTCAGGTCCTTCATAGCTGCCTACATCTTCTCCAGGGTTCATTTCTGCATGGACCTTTGAGGTTTTCAGCAGGTGGAAGATCCCCTCCATTCCTGTATTGTAAGACTAACTCTGTCCCTGCTCTTCTGTAAAGTTAGATTGAGGGAACAGTGTCTGGTTAGGGTTAAGAACATGTTTGATTTGGGTTAGGCATCATTCTGCTAGTTGTAGAATGGTATTGGGAACCTGCGATATTTATAATCATATATAGGTGAAATATATGTATGAAAAAGGAAATCTAAGTAAGATTTGAAGGCCAGAAAGGCATTGGGCCCTTGATGGGATACTTAGCTTTGAATCACATTCTGCACAGATGTCTCAGATAAATTGATATACAATGGCATAGGAACTTGTACCTTGGATGATTGAATGTAGAAGAGAACATCCAGTAAAAAAGGGATAGTAGGTAAGATTAGGAAGCTAGTCGGTAGGTTTAGGAAGAAGAGTGAGTGTAAAATTTGGACCAAAAGTTCTTTAGCAATTGGGTGTCGGTTAGAGAGTGAATGTAAATGTCAGCACATGTGAAGAGTCAGACACAATGATGAACTGGGGAAAAATATGTAGGAAAGCAGATATCAATAGAGACATTAGGAAATCAGGCAAAGTATAAGGTGAGTGAGAGGATTAGACATTTTCAACAGGGTTGAGGTTGAATATGTAATCTTAGGAAGAAACAAGTGTGTAGTCACCAATAGGATTGACATTGGAGAGCATTAGGCAACCTGGAGAAGGAAGTATTTAGTAATCCATGGTCACTTTCCAATTAGGCTTTGCTACAATCATAAGTGTGACCTTTGCATTTTGTGTCCAGAATATGACAGTGATAAAATGTATATGTAGATCAGGTGACATGAGTATTTCTTCCACCATTGCTGGGAGCAATATGTTGAAGACATATTAATTAGTATTTGGGGGTACAAATAGGTGTACCCTGGGTGTATGAATATAGAGATAATGCATGAATAGACCATACTGTAAATAAATAATATGACTGCTTCCATTTTAAATAATGGATTGAGTTGATATCTGAAAGTATATAGGAAATCTTATATTGATACACAATCATTCATTCCTACCAGTTATACATCTAATGGCAATATTAGGGTTATGGTTTACCCTGAAGGGTGTGTGAGTTTTGCTTCAAAAGTGATTATGGAAATGGAAAATCATGTGTTTGGAAAGAAGTCTCATGAACAAACCAGTCAAGAAACATGGAGGAATACATGTGTTCTGAAGCAGGAAGGGATTGAAAGTGAACCAAATGCCTAGAAATTTTTAAACTTGAGGATGAAATATACATCCTATGATGTGCATCAGCTGAAGAAATAGTAAGGTACCAGTGTTGAATAAAAATGAAATTCAAAATACACATCATGTCCCATAGGAATCTACTTGCATTGATGTTAAACTGGGTCAGTTACTGTAGAAAGATTAGGATTTCTATGCACCATCCACTGAAGTTAGTTTTCAGTACTAGGAATAAAATATGTATTTCAGGTGGATAAATATTTCTGAGAATAATCTTGTGAAAGTCGATTAGAAATCCACATATATGAACATGAATGAATTTAGGGAATGTATCATAAGACACATATATTTCATATTTTGAAAAATCTGGAGAGAGTTTGTGTGTGTGTGTATATATATATCTATATATACACACACACACAAAACACAAACACGGACATTAAAAATTCGAAATATATATGCCATTCGAAACTCATGATGAAATATATATCATCCGCAGATCCAAAAATATTTATTTTACTGAACATGGATTTTTGTATCCTGTTGTTCAAGTAGGAAGCTCACCCATAGATTGAAGTTTCAGTTCCAACAGCGTTTGGGAGGAGTGATCTCTTCTCACAATTTGTATCTGCCAAGTCAGCCACCTCACAAGAACATACGTGGGATACCAGGTAGGATTCTTTATGTGCATGTAAATATACATGTGCTGAATAGGCTACAGAGAAAGGGAGACAGGAATTCACATATTTGTTAACTTTAAAAACACATGGAGAACTATTTCTATTCAATTGGACTAGATTTATAACACCTACCCTTTATAATGCAAAAGGCAAGTGCAACTATACACCATGCCTCCTCTGAACTGCTTGTATTTCTATTCTGTTTGGGTTCTTTTTCTCCATCATATTAGGATTCATAGTCAGAGTCTAGTAGGGTATGGGTTAGTGTCAGGGAATCAGTATTTCAAATGGAAAATAGGAAATGAATCCAATGTGTATGCAAATACTTGCTACACAAAAATCTTCCCACTCTCATCCAGAACAATGCCTTGACATGACCTTCGCCCCAAGGAAGAAGCAACTCAAGGGGAAGAGTTAGAAAATCTGTGGATACATATGTGGAATTGAAAATGCTCAGGAGTTCCCAACCTTGGAGGTGGTAGAGGAGTTTCCATAAGTAAGGGACAGGGTAAACACTCCACAAACATGGAGCTCTGCTGGCCTAAAGACTTCATGAGAAACTGCCTCTGAGGTTGGGCACTTGAAATATATGTTGTTGTCAGGAGCTTTAGCTTCCTTTGGAGTGAGACCATCAAAGCTGGGTCTGCATCTATGTGACCTGGAGGACATGGTTGCTGATTTTCCAATGAACATGAGGCAGAAGTGCTGAATTCTCTCTTTGTAGGTCCACAGTGGCCACTGGAGGCTAAGTGTCTCCCCCTGTGGACTGTGAAGCCATTTGGTCCTCCTCTACTTTTCGTGGTGTTTCTGGCTGCTGCACTGGGAGTTTGGTATTTGCTTCATGAAATACAAGGAGTTCAACTGGGACACAGTGCTGGAGGGAGTTGTGTCATGTGTGGTGGGTCAGGGTCCTAGGAGAATGCACCAACCAGTCTTCTATCCCACAGAGCTCGCCCCCTTGACCCTAGCAACCTGATTCTGAACATTGCCCTGAAACCTCTCCATATAACAAGATGCCTTTCCATATAAGTGTCTGCCGGCTGCACCATGTCAGTCACAAGCCATTTGGAAGCCAATTTCACTTCCACATGGCCCTACCACAGATGTTTTATCACACTCCTGCACACCACTTCTCTAGGCCCACTACTCAGCAGGCCCCAACTTACTGGCATCTCTGTTCTACACCACTTTCATGAAACCCAGCCAATCAAGGCACTGTCTGGTACACTCCTGATCAGCAACAGGACATCCAAAGGTTCTCCAGTGCCACCTGCTCATGGGAACTTAAGAATTTCATGGTATTTATCTAGCCATTTTTCAAGGATGAAGTTGGAGGCACTGTGGGTTTCCATTCATTCAGGAACCATGACATGGTGAGGAAGCTCATTTCAATGAAAGCTCTGGAGAACTCTCACAAACAAGGCTTCCCAAAGAGTGGCCAAAAGGTCTCATGAAGCCAGGCCCATTGAGGTCTACCATGTGAGGTCCATGTGTGTTTTGACTCTCAACGATGGCTGCCGGGTCTGTAAGAATAAAATCATGTGATATCCTGGCTGAGATTCCCAGTGCTCTGTGGAAAGCCAACCTGGGCCTAGATCTCAGTTTCCAAGGGCGACTCTCATGCGTGGCCTACTAAAATCTCAACACAGTTCATGGCAATACTTCTCTGAGGTCAGTTCCAGAACTCAGTCTCCAAGGGGAATCACACCAGAGTTCACGCCAAGGTGGACCCAGTCATCTCTTCCAACCGCCACACAAAGGACCACAATTCCAACCAAAACACTGCCACATGGCCCTCATCTTCTTCCATAAACACACTCATCATAACCTCTGGCTGGAGGTTTCCATCAGGGGCGCAGCCCAAGACAGTGTCCACAATAAGCTCCCTTGCCCCTCATTTGCCTAATATCAGGGTGGCCTGGACAGCCTTCCTGTGCACCAGGAGTGATCAAATAGGCCTGCCTTTAATACTGCTCTGCTTCTCCAATTTGAGGCCTACTGACTGCGGGCTATAGATTCTTTGTGTGAATTGGAGTCAGGAGAAAACCCAAGCACCTATGGGCTAGCCTCTGCAGGGCTTTGAAGAACTCATTTAACCCAAAGGATCCCTATGCTCTCTTGATGGAGGTCAGGAACCTTACAGAGGAAGGCGAGAGACTTCATCCAAAATGACTGCTTTTTTGCCATTTTGGCTTTGGATGCACACATGGGATCTTTCTTCAATCCATCAGGTGCTGACAATCTAAGCCACAGCCTCACACAGGGCCAAGAGGCTGATTCAGACCCATCCCTTTGCAAAGCAATGAAGCAAAGAGCCACAGGTGATGCCCATTCATTTCCATTTGAAAACTGTTTTCTTGAGGCTTCACAAAGGGGTGCCCTGAGGCAAAGGCCTTCCTGACATTCAGGGCAACAGAACAATAGGTAAGCACAAGGCCCAAAGCAGGCTTTCTCCACTGAGACTTTACTGGTCCCACTGATATCTGAGTTTTCTGAGATGCTCACCATTCCTTTCAGATCTCCAGTACATGGCCATGTCACAGAGCTTGGAGGTGGTACATATCTTGGACACAAAACCATGAGCCTATGCTGGAGAGTGGCCAGAATGCAGGAAGACAACAGGAACTTAGGAAGATGGTAGGTGTTGCCCATTCATAAGGCAAGCCGCAGTCCATTCATAAATTGGGCAGGATGAATACTGGGAAGCTTTCTACTAGACAGGACACATCCATTGATGCATTCTCTTTTCTAATGTCTACAACCAGGGACACAGTGAGATACACAAACTTAGAAACACTCGCCTTGTCAAAAGACTTACTGGAAACAGTCCACTCCAAACAAACAAACCGCCTTTCCTACCTATTCTCAGAACATGAGACAAATCCACAAACTCACCCCCACACCCACAAAGGCACCTCCTTCCCCCAAGTAGGTCTATGACTACCCGGAGTGTCGTCTGACTGCTGGGCCGTACTATGTTGCCCCGAAATGGCCTGTCCTGTCTCAGATCTGGCCTCCTTGGCCAACTCTGTGAAGTTGTCAGGAGCCAGCGGTGAGCCACGACCTGCTTTCTCAGGCAAGGCCCTCTTCAGTGCTTTCCTGGCATTTGGCCATCCTCACATCAGTAGGGACCAAGGAAGACTGACTCTGTCCTTGGTAAATCCAAACAAGTGAGCCCACTGGGACTGGGACTGGGACTGCCTCTGGGTGCCTGGCTTCCTGGATCCCAAGTTCAGAGAATTCCATCACCAAGGAAGTGAGGTGAGGTCACTTCCTTCAGGAACTGAATGAGGTCACTGCCTGGCAACCACTGTGTCCTAACAGTTGCTTGCAAGGGTCCCAGGAGATGGAGGCTGCCCCTGTTTCCTGTGACACTTTCACAAGTTAGAATGGAATATCAACCATAGGCACCAAGGAACAGCTCTCCACATAGGCCTGGTTTGGTCCATCTTGTCTACATTAAGAAGAGAGAGGCTCATTCAGACACATCCCTTCATCCTGACCAGGTTGTTTGCCATGGAAGATGACTTTTGCTCTCTCAGGTCCTTCATAGCTGCCTACATCTTCTCCAGGGTTCATTTCTGCATGGACCTTTGAGGTTTTCAGCAGGTGGAAGATCCCCTCCATTCCTGTATTGTAAGACTAACTCTGTCCCTGCTCTTCTGTAAAGTTAGATTGAGGGAACACTGTCTGGTTAGGGTTAAGAACATGTTCGATTTGGGTTAGGAATCATTCTGCTAGTTGTAGAATGGTATTGGGAACCTGCGATATTTATAATCATATATAAGTGAAATATATGTATGTACACAGAAATCTAAGTAAGATTTGAAGGCCAGAAGGGCATTGGGCCCTTGATTGGGATACTTAGCTTTGAATCACATTCTGCACAGATGTCTCAGATAAATTGATATACAATGGCAGAGGACCTTGTACCTTGGATGATTGAATGTAGAAGAGAACATCCAGTCAAAAAGGGATAGTAGGTAAGATTAGGAAGCTAGTCGGTAGGTTTAGGAAGAAGAGTGAGTGTAAAATTTGGACCAAAAGTTCTTTAGCAATTGGGTGTCGGTTAGAGAGTGAATGTAAATGTCAGCACATGTGAAGAGTCAGTCACAATGATGAACTGGGGAAAAATATGTAGGAAAGCAGATATCAATAGAGACATTAGGAAATCAGGCAAAGTATAAGGTGAGTGATAGGGTTAGACATTTTCAACAGGGTTGAGGTTGAATATGTAATCTTAGGAAGAAACAAGTGTTTAGTCACCAATAGGATTGACATTGGAGAGCATTAGGCAACCTGGAGAAGGAAGTTTTTAGTAATCCATGCTCACTTTCCAATTAGGCTTTGCTACAATCATAAGTGTGACCTTTGCATTTTGTGTCCAGAATATGACAGTGATAAAATGTATATGTAGATCAGGTGACATGAGTATTTCTTCCACAATTGCTGGGAGCAATATGTTGAAGACATATTAATTAGTATTTGTGGGTACAAATAGGTGTACCCTGGGTCTATGAATATAGAGATAATGCATGAATACACCATACTGTAAATAAATAATATGACTGCTTCCATTTTAAATAATGGATTGAGTTGATATCTGAAAGTATATAGGAAATCTTATATTGATACACAATCATTCATTCCTACCAGTTATACATCTAATGGCAATATTAGGGTTATGGTTTACCCTGAAGGGTGTGTGAGTTTTGCTTCAAAAGTGATTATGGAAATGGAAAATCATGTGTTTGGAAAGAAGTCTCATGAACAAACCAGTCAAGAAACATGGAGGAATACATGTGTTCTGAAGCAGGAAGGGATTGAAAGAGAACCAAATGCCTGGAAATTTTTAACCTTGAGGATGAAATATACATCCTATGATGTGCATCAGCTGAAGAAATACTAAGGTACCAGTGTTGAATAAAAATGAACGTCAAAATACACATCATGTCCCATAGGAATCTACTTGCATTGATGTTAAACTGGGTCAGTTACTGTAGAAAGATTAGGATTTCTATGCACCATCCACTGAAGTTAGTTTTCAGTACTAGGAATAAAATATGTATTTCAGGTGGATAAATATTTCTGAGAATAATCTTGTGAAAGTCGATTATAAATCCACATATATGAACATGAATGAATTTAGGGAATGTATCATAAGACACATATATTTCATATTTTGAAAAATCTGGAGAGAGTTTGTGTGTGTGTGTATATATATATCGATATATACACACACACACAAAACACACACACAGACATTAAAAATTCGAAATATATATGCCATTCGAAATTCATGATGAAATATATAACATAAACAGATCCAAACATATTTATTTTCCTGAACATGGATTTTTGTATCCTGTTGTTCAAGTAGGAAGCTCACCCATAGGTTGAAGTTTCAGTTCCAACAGCGTTTGGGAGGAGTGATCTCTTCTCACAATTTGTATCTGCCAAGTCAGCCACCTCACAAGAATATACGTGGGATACCAGGTAGGATTCTTTATGTGCATGTAAAAATACATGTGCTGAATAGGCTACAGAGAAAGGGAGACAGGAATTCACATATTTGTTAACTTTAAAAACACATGGAGAACTATTTCTATTCAATTGGACTAGATTTATAACACCTACCCTTTATCATGCAAAAGGCAAGTGCAACTATACACCATGCCTCCTCTGAACTGCTTGTATTTCTATTCTGTTTGGGTTATTTTTCTCCATCATATTAGGATTCATAGTCAGAGTCTAGTAGGGTATGGGTTAGTGTCAGGGAATCAGTATTTCAAATGGAAAATAGGAAATGAATCCAATGTGTATGCAAATACGTACTACACAAAAATCTTCCCACTCTCATCCAGAACAATGCCTTGACATGACCTTCTCCCCAAGGAAGAAGCAACTCGAGGGGAAGAGTTAGAAAATCTGTGGATACATATGTGGAATGGAAAATGCTCAGGAGTTCCCAACCTTGGAGGTGGTAGAGGAGTTTCCATAAGTAAGGGACAGGGTAAACACTCCACAAACATGGAGCTCTGCTGGCCTAAAGACTTCGTGAGAAACTGCCTCTGAGGTTGGGCACTTGAAATATATGTTGTTGTCAGGAGCTTTAGCTTCCTTTGTAGTGAGACCATCAAAGCTGGGTCTGCATCTATGTGACCTGGAGGACATGGTTGCTGATTTTCCAATGAACATGAGGCAGAAGTGCTGAATTCTCTCTTTGTAGGTCCACAGTGGCCACTGGAGGCTAAGTGTCTCCCCGTGTGGACTGTGAAGCCATTTGGTCGTCCTCGACTTTTCGTGGTGTTTCTGGCTGCTGCACTGGGAGTTTGGTATTTGCTTCATGAAATACAAGGAGTTCAACTGGGACACAGTGCTGGAGGGAGTTCTGTCACGTGTGGTGGGTCAGGGTCCTAGGAGAATGCACCAACCAGTCTTCTATCCCACAGAGATTGCCCCCTTGACCCTAGCAACCTGATTCTGAACATTGCCCTGAAACCTCTCCATATAACAAGATGCCTTTCCATATAAGTGTCTGCCGGCTGCACCATGTCAGTCACAAGCCATTTGGAAGCCAATGTCAGATCCACATGGCCCTACCACAGATGTTTTATCACACTCCTGCACACCACTTCTCTAGGCCCACTACTCAGCAGGCCCCAACTTACTGGCATCTCTGTTCTACACCATTTTCATGAAACCCAGCCAATCAAGGCACTGTCTGGTACACTCCTGATCAGCAACAGGACATCCAAAGGTTCTCCAGTGCCACCTGGTCATGGGAACTTAAGAATTTCATGGTATTTATCTAGCCATTTTTCAAGGATGAAGTTGGAGGCACTGTGGGTTTCCATTCATTCAGGAACCATTAAATGGTGAGGAAGCTCATTTCAATGAAAGCTCTGGAGAACTCTCACAAACAAGGCTTCCCAAAGAGTGGCCAAAAGGTCTCATGAATCCAGGCCCATTGAGGTCTACCATGTGAGGTCCATGTGTGTTTTGACTCTCTACGATGGCTGCCAGGTCTGTAAGAATAAAATCATGTGATATCCTGGCTGAGATTCCCAGTGCTCTGTGGAAAGCCAACCTGGGCCTAGATCTGAGTTTCCAAGGGCGACTCTCATGTGTGGCCTACTAAAATCTCAACACAGTTCATGGCAATACTTCTCTGAGGTCAGTTCCAGAACTCAGTCTCCAAGGGGAATCACACCAGAGTTCACGCCAAGGTGGACCCAGTCATCTCCTCCAACCGCCACACAAAGGACCACAATTCCAACCAAAACACTGCCACATGGCCCTCATCTTCTTCCATATACACACTCATCATAACCTCTGGCTGGAGGTTTCCATCAGGGGCGCAGCCCAAGACAGTGTCCACAATAAGCTCCCTTGCCCCTCATTTGCCTAATATCAGGGTGGCCTGGACAGCCTTCCTGTGCACCAGGAGTGATCAAAGAGGCCTGCCTTTAATACTGCTCTGCTTCTCCAATTTGAGGCCTACTGACTGCGGGGTATACATTCTTTGTGTGAATTGGAGTCAGGAGAAAACCCAAGCACCTATGGGCTAGCCTCTGCAGGGCTTTGAAGAACTCATTTGACCCAAAGGATCCCTATGCTCTCTTGATGGAGGTCAGGAACCTTACAGAGGAAGGCGAGAGACTTCATCCAAAATGACTGCTTTTTTGCCATTTTGGCTTTGGATGCACACATGGGATCTTTCTTCAATCCATCAGGTGCTGACAATCTAAGCCACAGCCTCACACAGGGCCAAGAGGCTGATTCAGACCCATCCCTTTGCAAAGCAATGAAGCAAAGAGCCACAGGTGATGCCCATTCATTTCCATTTGAAAACTGTTTTCTTGAGGCTTCACAAAGGGGTGCCCTGAGGCAAAGGCCTTCCTGACATTCAGGGCAACAGAACAATAGGTAAGCAAAAGGCCCAAAGCAGGCTTTCTCCACTGAGACTTTACTGGTCCCACTGATATCTGAGTTTTCTGAGATGCTCACCATTCCTTTCAGCTCTCCAGTACATGTCCATGTCACTGAGCTTGGAGGTGGTACATATCTTGGACACAAAACCATGAGCCTATTCTGGAGAGTGGCCAGAATGCAGGAAGAAAACAGGAACTTAGGAAGATAGTAGGTGTTGCCCATCCATAAGCAAGCCGCAGTCCATTCATAAATTGGGCAGGATGAATACTGGGAAGCTTTCTACTAGACAGGACACATCCATTGATGCATTCTCTTTTTTAATGTCTACAACCAGGGACACAGTGAGATACACAAACTTAGAAACACTCGCCTTGTCAAAAGACTTACTGGAAACAGTCCACTCCAAACAAACAAACCGCCTTTCCTACCTATTCTCAGAACATGACACAAATCCACAAACTCACCCCCACACCCACAAAGGCACCTCCTTCCCCCAAGTAGGTCTGGGACTACCCGGAGTGTCGTCTGACTGCTGGGCCGTACTATGTTGCCCCGAAATGGCCTGTCCTGTCTCAGATCTGGCCTCCTTGGCCAACTCTGTGAAGTTGTCAGGAGCCAGCGGTGAGCCACGACCTGCTTTCTCAGGCAAGGCCCTCTTCAGTGCTTTCCTGGCATTTGGCCATCCTCACATCAGTAGGGACCAAGGAAGACTGACTCTGTCCTTGGTAAATCCAAACAAGTGAGCCCACTGGGACTGGGACTGGGACTGCCTCTGGGTGCCTGGCTTCCTGGATCCCAAGTTCAGAGAGTTCCATCACCAAGGAAGTGAGGTGAGGTCACTTCCTTCAGGAACTGAATGAGGTCACTGCCTGGCAACCACTGTGTCCTAACAGTTGCTTGCAAGGGTCCCAGGAGATGGAGGCTGCCCCTGCTTCCTGTGACACTTTCACAAGTTAGAATGGAATATCAACCATAGGCACCAAGGAACAGCTCTCCACACAGGCCTGGTTTGGTCCATCCAGTCTACATTAAGAAGAGAGAGGCTCATTCAGACACATCCCTTCATCCTGACCAGGTTGTTTGCCATGGAAGATGACTTTTGCTCTCTCACGTCCTTCATAGCTGCCTACATCTTCTCCAGGGTTCATTTCTGCATGGACCTTTGAGGTTTTCAGCAGGTGGAAGATCCCCTCCATTCCTGTATTGTAAGACCAACTCTGTCCCTGCTCTTCTGTAAAGTTAGATTGAGGGAACAGTGTCTGGTTAGGGTTAAGAACATGTTTGATTTGGGTTAGGAATCATTCTGCTAGCTGTAGAATGGTATTGGGAACCTGCGATATTTATAATCATATATAGGTGAAATATATGTATGCAAACAGAAATCTAAGTAAGATTTGAAGGCCAGAAGGGCATTGGGCCCTTGATTGGGATACTTAGCTTTGAATCACATTCTGCACAGATGTCTCAGATAAATTGATATACAATGGCATAGGACCTTGTACCTTGGATGATTGAATGTAGAAGAGAACATCCAGTCAAAAAGGGATAGTAGGTAAGATTAGGAAGCTAGTCGGTAGGTTTAGGAAGAAGAGTGAGTGTAAAATTTGGACCAAAAGTTCTTTAGCAATTGGGTGTCGGTTAGAGAGTGAATGTAAATGTCAGCACATGTGAAGAGTCAGTCACAATGATGAACTGGGGAAAAATATGTAGGAAAGCAGATATCAATAGAGACATTAGGAAATCAGGCAAAGTATAAGGTGAGTGATAGGGTTAGACATTTTCAACAGGGTTGAGGTTGAATATGTAATCTTAGGAAGAAACAAGTGTGTAGTCACCAATAGGATTGACATTGGAGAGCATTAGGCAACCTGGAGAAGGAAGTTTTTAGTAATCCATGCTCACTTTCCAATTAGGCTTTGCTACAATCATAAGTGTGACCTTTGCATTTTGTGTCCAGAATATGACAGTGATAAAATGTATATGTAGATCAGGTGACATGAGTATTTCTTCCACCATTGCTGGGAGCAATATGTTGAAGACGTATTAATTAGTATTTGGGGGTACAAATAGGTGTACCCTGGGTCTATGAATATAGAGATAATGCATGAATAGACCATACTGTGAATAAATAATATGACTGCTTCCAATTTAAATAATGGATTGAGTTGATATCTGAAAGTATATAGGAAATCTTATATTGATACACAATCATTCATTCCTACCAGTTATACATCTAATGGCAATATTAGGGTTATGGTTTACCCTGAAGGGTGTGTGAGTTTTGCTTCAAAAGTGATTATGGAAATGGAAAATCATGTGTTTGGAAAGAAGTCTCATGAACAAACCAGTCAAGAGACATGGAGGAATACATGTGTTCTGAAGCAGGAAGGGATTGAAAGTGAACCAAATGCTTAGAAATTTTTAAATTGAGGATGAAATATACATCCTATGATGTGCATCAGCTGAAGAAATAGTAAGGTACCAGTGTTGAATAAAAATGAACGTCAAAATACACATCATGTCCCATAGGAATGTACTTGCATTGATGTTAAACTGGGTCAGTTACTGTAGAAAGATTAGGATTTCTATGCACCATCCACTGAAGTTAGTTTTCAGTACTAGGAATAAAATATGTATTTCAGGTGGATAAATATTTCTGAGAATAATCTTGTGAAAGTCGATTATAAATCCACATATATGAACATGAATGAATTTAGGGAATGTATCATAAGACACATATATTTCATATTTTGAAAAATCTGGAGAGAGTTTGTGTGTGTGTGTATATATATATCGATATATACACACACACACAAAACACACACACAGACATTAAAAATTCGAAATATATATGCCATTCGAAATTCATGATGAAATATATAACATAAACAGATCCAAACATATTTATTTTACTGAACATGGATTTTTGTATCCTGTTGTTCAAGTAGGAAGCTCACCCATAGGTTGAAGTTTCAGTTCCAACAGCGTTTGGGAGGAGTGATCTCTTCTCACAATTTGTATCTGCCAAGTCAGCCACCTCACAAGAATATACGTGGGATACCAGGTAGGATTCTTTATGTGCATGTAAAAATACATGTGCTGAATAGGCTACAGAGAAAGGGAGACAGGAATTCACATATTTGTTAACTTTAAAAACACATGGAGAACTATTTCTATTCAATTGGACTAGATTTATAACACCTACCCTTTATCATGCAAAAGGCAAGTGCAACTATACACCATGCCTCCTCTGAACTGCTTGTATTTCTATTCTGTTTGGGTTATTTTTCTCCATCATATTAGGATTCATAGTCAGAGTCTAGTAGGGTATGGGTTAGTGTCAGGGAATCAGTATTTCAAATGGAAAATAGGAAATGAATCCAATGTGTATGCAAATACGTGCTACACAAAAATCTTCCCACTCTCATCCAGAACAATGCCTTGACATGACCTTCGCCCCAAGGAAGAAGCAACTCGAGGGGAAGAGTTAGAAAATCTGTGGATACATATGTGGAATGGAAAATGCTCAGGAGTTCCCAACCTTGGAGGTGGTAGTGGAGTTTCCATAAGTAAGGGACAGGGTAAACACTCCACAAACATGGAGCTCTGCTGGCCTAAAGACTTCGTGAGAAACTGCCTCTGAGGTTGGGCACTTGAAATATATGTTGTTGTCAGGAGCTTTAGCTTCCTTTGGAGTGAGACCATCAAAGCTGGGTCTGCATCTATGTGACCTGGAGGACATGGTTGCTGATTTTCCAATGAACATGAGGCAGAAGTGCTGAATTCTCTCTTTGTAGGTCCACAGTGGCCACTGGAGGCAAAGTGTCTCCCCGTGTGGACTGTGAAGCCATTTGGTCCTCCTCTACTTTTCGTGGTGTTTCTTGCTGCTGCACTGGGAGTTTGGTATTTGCTTCATGAAATACAAGGACTTCAACTGGGACACAGTGCTGGAGGGAGTTGTGTCACGTGTGGTGGGTCAGGGTCCTAGGAGAATGCACCAACCAATCTTCTATCCCACAGAGCTTGCCCCTTGACCCTAGCAACCTGATTCTGAACATTGCCCTGAAACCTCTCAATATAACAAGATGCCTTTCCATATAAGTGTCTGCCAGCTGCACCATGTCAGTCATAAGCCATTTGGAAGCCAATGTCAGATCCACATGGCCCTACCACAGATGTTTTATCACACTCCTGCACACCACTTCTCTAGGCCCACTACTCAGCAGGCCCCAACTTACTGGCATCTCTGTTCTACACCATTTTCATGAAACCCAGTCAATCAAGGCAGTGTCTGGTACATTCCTGATCAGCAACAGGACATCCAAAGGTTCTCCAGTGCCACCTGGTCATGGGAACTTAAGAATTTCATGGTATTTATCTAGCCATTTTTCAAGGATGAAGTTGGAGGCACTGTGGGTTTCCATTCATTCAGGAACCATTAAATGGTGAGGAAGCTCATTTCAATGAAAGCTCTGGAGAACTCTCACAAACAAGGATTCCCAAAGAGTGGCCAAAAGGTCTCATGAAGCCAGGCCCATTGAGGTCTACCATGTGAGGTCCATGTGTGTTTTGACTCTCAACGATGGCTGCCAGGTCTGTAAGAATAAAATCATGTGATATCGTGGCTGAGATTCCAAGTGCTCTGTGGAAAGCCAACCTGGGCCTAGATCTCAGTTTCCAAGGGCGACTCTCATGCTTGGCCTACTAAAATCTCAACACAGTTCATGGCAATACTTCTCTGAGGTCAGTTCCAGAACACAGGCTCCAAGGGGAATCACACCAGAGATCACGCCATGTGGACCCAGTCATCTCTTCCAACTGCCACACAGAGGACCACAATTCCAACCAAAACACTGCCACATGGCCCTCATCTTGTTCCATATACACACTCATCATAATCTCTGGCTGGAGGTTTTCATCAGGGGCGCAGCCCAAGACAGTGTCCACATTAAGCTCCCTTGCCCCTCATTTGCCTAATATCAGGGTGGCCTGGACAGCCATCCTGTGCACCAGGAGTGATCAAATAGGCCTGCCTTTAATACTGCTCTGCTTCTCCAATTTGAGGCCTACTGACTGTGGGGTATAGATTCTTTGTGTGAATTGGAGTCAGGAGAAAACCCAAGCACCTGTGGGCTAGCCTCTGCAGGGCTTTGAAGAACTCATTTGATCCAAAGGATCCCTATGCTCTCTTGATGGAGGTCAGGAACCTTACAGAGGAAGGCGAGAGACTTCATCCAAAATGACTGCTTTTTTGCCATTTTGGCTTTGGATGCAAACATGGGATCTTTCTTCAATCCATCAGGTGCTGACAATCTAAGCCACAGCCTCACACAGGGCCAAGAGGCTGATTCAGACACATCCCTTTGCAAAGCAATGAAGCAAAGAGCCACAGGTGATGCCCATTCATTTCCATTTGAAAACTGTTTTCTTCAGGCTTCACAAAGGGGTGCCCTGAGGCAAAGGCCTTCCTGACATTCAGGGCAAAGGAACAATAGGTAAGCAAATGTCCCAAAGCATGCTTTCTCCACTGAGACTTTACTGGTCCCACTGATATCTGAGTTTTCTGAGATGCTCACCATTCCTTTCAGCTCTCCAGTACATGGCCATGTTACAGAGCTTGGAGGTGGTACATATCTTGGACACAAAACCATGAGCCTATTCTGGAGAGTGGCCAGAATGCAGGAAGAAAACAGGAACTTAGGAAGATAGTAGGTGTTGCCCATCCATCAGGCAAGCCGCAGTCCATTCATAAATTGGGCAGGATGAATACTGGGAAGCTTTCTACTAGACAGGACACATCCATTGATGCATTCTCTTTTCTAATGTCTACAACCAGGGACACAGTGAGATACACAAACTTAGAAACACTCGCCTTGTCAAAAGACTTACTGGATACAGTCCACTCCAAACAAACAAACCGCCTTTCCTACCTATTCTCAGAACATGACACAAATCCACAAACTCACCCCCACACCCACAAAGGCACCTCCTTCCCCCAAGTAGGTCTGTGACTACCCGGAGTGTCGTCTGACTGCTGGGCCGTAATATGTTGCCCCGAAATGGCCTGTCCTGTCTCAGATCTGGCCTCCTTGGCCAACTCTGTGAAGTTGTCAGGAGCCAGCGGTGAGCCACGACCTGCTTTCTCAGGCAAGGCCCTCTTCAGTGCTTTCCTGGCATTTGGCCATCCTCACATCAGTAGGGACCAAGGAAGACTGACTCTGTCCTTGGTAAATCCAAACAAGTGAGCCCACTGGGACTGGGACTGGGACTGCCTCTGGGTGCCTGGCTTCCTGGATCCCAAGTTCAGAGAGTTCCATCACCAAGGAAGTGAGGTGAGGTCACTTCCTTCAGGAACTGAATGAGGTCACTGCCTGGCAACCACTGTGTCCTAACGGTTACTTTCAAGGGTCCCAGGAGATGGAGGCTGCCCCTGCTTCCTGTGACACTTTCAAAAGTTAGAATGGAATATCAACCATAGGCACCAAGGAACAGCTCTCCACACAGGCCTGGTTTGGTCCATCTTGTCTACATTAAGAAGAGAGAGGCTCATTCAGACACATCCCTTCATCCTGACCAGGTTGTTTGCCATGGAAGTTGACTTTTGCTCTCTCAGGTCCTTCATAGCTGCCTACATCTTCTCCAGGGTTCATTTCTGCATGGACCTTTGAGGTTCTCAGCAGGTGGAAGATCCCCTCCATTCCTGTATTGTAAGACTAACTCTGTCCCTGCTCTTCTGTAAAGTTAGATTGAGGGAACACTGTCTGGTTAGGGTTAAGAACATGTTTGATTTGGGTTAGGAATCATTCTGCTAGTTGTAGAATGGTATTGGGAACCTGCGATATTTATAATCATATATAGGTGAAATATAGGTATGTAAACAGAAATCTAAGTAAGATTTGAAGGCTAGAAGGGCATTGGGCCCTTGATTGGGATACTTAGCTTTGAATCACATTCTGCACAGATGTCTCAGATAAATTGATATACAATGGCAGAGGACCTTGTACCTTGGATGATTGAATGTAGAAGAGAACATCCAGTCAAAAAGGGATAGTAGGTAAGATTAGGAAGCTAGTCGGTAGGTTTAGGAAGAAGAGTGAGTGTAAAATTTGGACCAAAAGTTCTTTAGCAATTGGGTGTCGGTTAGAGAGTGAATGTAAATGTCAGCACATGTGAAGAGTCAGTCACAATGATGAACTGGGGAAAAATATGTAGGAAAGCAGATGTCAATAGAGACATTAGGAAATCAGGCAAAGTATAAGGTGAGTGATAGGATTAGACATTTTCAACAGGGTTGAGGTTGAATATGTAATCTTAGGAAGAAACAAGTGTGTAGTCACCAATAGGATTGACATTGGAGAGCATTAGGCAACCTGGAGAAGGAAGTATTTAGTAATCCATGCTCACTTTCCAATTAGGCTTTGCTACAATCATAAGTGTGACCTTTGCATTTTGTGTCCAGAATATGACAGTGATAAAATGTATATGTAGATCAGGTGACATGAGTATTTGTTCCACCATTGCTGGGAGCAATATGTTGAAGACGTATTAATTAGTATTTGGGGGTACAAATAGGTGTACCCTGGGTCTATGAATATAGAGATAATGCATGAATAGACCATACTGGGAATAAATAATATGACTGCTTCCAATTTAAATAATGGATTGAGTTGATATCTGAAAGTATATAGGAAATCTTATATTGATACACAATCATTCATTCCTACCAGTTATACATCTAATGGCAATATTAGGGTTATGGTTTACCCTGAAGGGTGTGTGAGTTTTGCTTCAAAAGTGATTATGGAAATGGAAAATCATGTGTTTGGAAAGAAGTCTCATGAACAAACCAGTCAAGAAACATGGAGGAATACATGTGTTCTGAAGCAGGAAGGGATTGAAAGTGAACCAAATGCCTAGAAATTTTTAAACTTGAGGATGAAATATACATCCTATGATGTGCATCAGCTGAAGAAATAGTAAGGTACCAGTGTTGAATAAAAATGAAGGTCAAAATACACATCAAGTCCCATAGGAATCTACTTGCATTGATGTTAAACTGGGTCAGTTACTGTAGAAAGATTAGGATTTCTAGGCACCATCCACTGAAGTTAGTTTTCAGTACTAGGAATAAAATATGTATTTCAGGTGGATAAATATTTCTGAGAATAATCTTGTGAAAGTCGATTATAAATCCACATATATGAACATGAATGAATTTAGGGAATGTATCATAAGACACATATATTTCATATTTTGAAAAGTCTGGAGAGAGTTTGTGTGTGTGTGTATATATATATATCTGTATATACACACACACACAAAACACACACACAGACATTAAAAATTCGAAATATATATGCCATTCGAAATTCATGATGAAATATATATCATCCACAGATCCAAAAATATTTATTTTACTGAACATGGATTTTTGTATCCTGTTGTTCAAGTAGGAAGCTCACCCATAGGTTGAAGTTTCAGTTCCAACAGCGTTTGGGAGGAGTGATCTCTTCTCACAATTTGTATCTGCCAAGTCAGCCACCTCACAAGAATATACATGGGATACCAGGTAGGATTCTTTATGTGCATGTAAAAATACATGTGCTGAATAGGCTACAGAGAAAGGGAGACAGGAATTCACATATTTGTTAACTTTAAAAACACATGGAGAACTATTTCTATTCAATTGGACTAGATTTATAACACCTACCCTTTATAATGCAAAAGGCAAGTGCAACTATACACCATGCCTCCTCTGAACTGCTTGTATTTCTATTCTGTTTGGGTTAATTTTCTCCATCATATTAGGATTCATAGTCAGAGTCTAGTAGGGTATGGGTTAGTGTCAGGGAATCAGTATTTCAAATGGAAAATAGGAAATGAATCCAATGTGTATGCAGATACGTGCTACACAAAAATCTTCCCACTCTCATCCAGAACAATGCCTTGACATGACCTTCTCCCCAAGGAAGAAGCAACTCGAGGGGAAGAGTTAGAAAATCTGTGGATACATATGTGGAATGGAAAATGCTCAGGAGTTCCCAACCTTGGAGGTGGTAGAGGAGTTTCCATAAGTAAGGGACAGGGTAAACACTCCACAAACATGGAGCTCTGCTGGCCTAAAGACTTCGTGAGAAACTGCCTCTGAGGTTGGGCACTTGAAATATATGTTGTTGTCAGGAGCTTTAGCTTCCTTTGGAGTGAGACCATCAAAGCTGGGTCTGCATCTATGTGACCTGGAGGACATGGTTGCTGATTTTCCAATGAACATGAGGCAGAAGTGCTGAATTCTCTCTTTGTAGGTCCACAGTGGCCACTGGAGGCTAAGTGTCTCCCCGTGTGGACTGTGAAGCCATTTGGTCCTCCTGTACTTTTCGTGGTGTTTCTTGCTGCTGCACTGGGAGTTTGGTATTTGCTTCATGAAATACAAGGAGTTCAAATGGGACACAGTGCTGGAGGGAGTTCTGTCATGTGTGGTGGGTCAGGGTCCTAGGAGAATGCACCAACCAGTCTTCTATCCCACAGAGCTCCCCCCTTGACCCTAGCAACCTGATTCTGAACATTGCCCTGAAACCTCTCCATATAACAAGATGCATTTCCATATAAGTGTCTGCCGGCTGCACCATGTCAGTCACAAGCCATTTGGAAGCCAATGTCAGATCCACATGGCCCTACCACAGATGTTTTATCACACTCCTGCACACCACTTCTCTAGGCCCACTACTCAGCAGGCCCCAACTTACTGGCATCTCTGTTCTGCACCATTTTCATGAAACCCAGCCAATCAAGGCACTGTCTGGTACACTCCTGATCAGCAACAGGACGTCCAAAGGTTCTCCAGTGCCACCTGGTCATGGGAACTTAAGAATTTCATGGTATTTATCTAGCCATTTTTCAAGGATGAAGTTGGAGGCACTGTTGGTTTCCATTCATTCAGGAACCATGCAATGGTGAGGAAGCTCATTTTAATGAATGCTCTGGAGAACTCTCACAAACAAGGCTTCCCAAAGAGTGGCCAAAAGGTCGCAGGAAGCCAGGCCCATTGAGGTCTACCATGTGAGGTCCATGTGTGTTTTGACTCTCTACGATGGCTGCCAGGTCTGTAAGAATAAAATCATGTGATATCCTGGCTGAGATTCCCAGTGCTCTGTGGAAAGCCAACCTGGGCCTAGATCTGAGTTTCCAAGGGTGACTCTCATGTGTGGCCTACTAAAATCTCAACACAGTTCATGGCAATACTTCTCTGAGGTCAGTTCCAGAACTCAGTCTCCAAGGGGATTCACACCAGAGTTCACCCAAGGTGGACCCAGTCATCTCCTCCAACCGCCACACAAAGGACCACAATTCCAACCAAAACACTGCCACATGGCCCTCATCTTCTTCCATATACACACTCATCATAACCTCTGGCTGGAGGTTTCCATCAGGGGCGCAGCCCAAGACAGTGTCCACAATAAGCTCCCTTGCCCCTCATTTGCCTAATATCAGGGTGGCCTGGACAGCCTTCCTGTGCACGAGGAGTGATCAAATAGGCCTGCCTTTAATACTGCTCTGCTTCTCCAATTTGAGGCCTACTGACTGCGGGCTATAGATTCTTTGTGTGAATTGGATCAGGAGAAAACCCAAGCACCTATGGGCTAGCCTCTGCAGGGCTTTGAAGAACTCATTTGACCCAAAGGATCCCTATGCTCTCTTGATGGAGGTCAGGAACCTTACAGAGGAAGGCGAGAGACTTCATCCAAAATGACTGCTTTTTTGCCATTTTGGCTTTGGATGCACACATGGGATCTTTCTTCAATCCATCAGGTGCTGACAATCTAAGCCACAGCCTCACACAGGGCCAAGAGGCTGATTCAGACCCATCCCTTTGCAAAGCAATGAAGCAAAGAGCCACAGGTGATGCCCATTCATTTCCATTTGAAAACTGTTTTCTTGAGGCTTCACAAAGGGGTGCCCTGAGGCAAAGGCCTTCCTGACATTCAGGGCAACAGAACAATAGGTAAGCAAAAGGCCCAAAGCAGGCTTTCTCCACTGAGACTTTACTGGTCCCACTGATATCTGAGTTTTCTGAGATGCTCACCATTCCTTTCAGCTCTCCAGTACTTGGCCATGTCACAGAGCTTGGAGGTGGTACATATCTTGGACACAAAACCATGAGCCTATTCTGGAGAGTGGCCAGAATGCAGGAAGAAAACAGGAACTTAGGAAGATGGTAGGTGTTGCCCATCCATAAGGCAAGCCGCAGTCCATTCATAAATTGGGCAGGATGAATACTGGGAAGCTTTCTACTAGACAGGACACATCCATTGATGCATTCTCTTTTCTAATGTCTACAACCAGGGACAAAGTGAGATACACAAACTTAGAAACACTCGCCTTGATAAAAGACTTACTGGTAACAGTCCACTCCAAACAAACAAACCGCCTTTCCTACCTATTCTCAGAACATGAGACAAATCCACAAACTCACCCCCACACCCACAAAGGCACCTCCTTCCCCCAAGTAGGTCTGTGACTACCCGGAGTGTCGTCTGACTGCTGGGCCGTACTATGTTGCCCCGAAAGGCCTGTCATGTCTCAGATCTGACGTCCTTGGCCAACTCTGTGAAGTTTTCAGGAGCCAGCGGTGAGCCATGACCTGCTTTCTCAGGCAAGGCCCTCTTCAGTGCTTTCCTGGCATTTGGCCATCCTCACATCAGTAGGGACCAAGGAAGACTGACTCTGTCCTTGGTAAATCCAAACAAGTGAGCCCACTGGGACTGGGACTGGGACTGCCTCTGGGTGCCTGGCTTCCTGGATCCCAAGTTCAGAGAATTCCATCACCAAGGAAATGAGGTGAGGTCACTTCCTTCAGGAACTGAATGAGGTCACTGCCTGGCAACCACTGTGTCCTAACAGTTGCTTGCAAGGGTCCCAGGAGATGGAGGCTGCCCCTGCTTCCTGTGACACTTTCACAAGTTAGAATGGAATATCAACCATAGGCACCAAGGAACAGCTCTCCACACAGGCCTGGTTTGGTCCATCTTGTCTACATTAAGAAGAGAGAGGCTCATTCAGACACATCCCTTCATCCTGACCAGGTTGTTTGCCATGGAAGATGACGTTTGCTCTCTCACGTCCTTCATAGCTGCCTACATCTTCTCCAGGGTTCATTTCTGCATGGACCTTTGAGGTTCTCAGCAGGTGGAAGATCCCCTCCATTCCTGTATTGTAAGACCAACTCCTTCCCTGCTCTTCTGTAAAGTTAGATTGAGGGAAGAGTGTCTGGTTAGGGTTAAGAACATGTTTGATTTGGGTTAGGAATCATTCTGCTAGTTGTAGAATGGTATTGGGAACCTGCGATATTCATAATCATATATAGGTGAAATATATGTATGCAAACAGAAATCTAAGTAAGATTTGAAGGCCAGAAGGGCATTGGGCCCTTGATTGGGATACTTAGCTTTGAATCACATTCTGCACAGATGTCTCAGATAAATTGATATACAATGGCATAGGACCTTGTACCTTGGATGATTGAATGTAGAAGAGAACATCCAGTCAAAAAGGGATAGTAGGTAAGATTAGGAAGCTAGTCGGTAGGTTTAGGAAGAAGAGTGAGTGTAAAATTTGGACCAAAAGTTCTTTAGCAATTGGGTGTCGGTTAGAGAGTGAATGTAAATGTCAGCACATGTGAAGAGTCAGTCACAATGATGAACTGGGGAAAAATATGTAGGAAAGCAGATATCAATAGAGACATTAGGAAATCAGGCAAAGTATAAGGTGAGTGATAGGGTTAGACATTTTCAACAGGGTTGAGGTTGCATAAGTAATCTTAGGAAGAAACAAGTGTTTAGTCACCAATAGTATTGACATTGGAGAGCATTATGCATCCTGGAGAAGGAAGTATTTAGTAATCCATGCTCACTTTCCAATTAGGCTTTGCTACAATCATAAGTGTGACCTTTGCATTTTGTGTCCAGAATATGACAGTGATAAAATGTATATGTAGATCAGGTGATATGAGTATTTCTTCCACCATTGCTGGGAGCAATATGTGGAAGACGTATTAATTAGTATGTGGGGGTACAAATAGGTGTACCCTGGGTCTATGAATATAGAGATAATGCATGAATAGACCATACTGTGAATAAATAATATAACTGCTTCCAATTTAAATAATGGATTGAGTTGATATCTGAAAGTATATAGGAAATCTTATATTGATACACAATCATTCATTCCTACCAGTTATACATCTAATGGCAATATTAGGGTTATGGTTTACCCTGAAGGGTGTGTGAGTTTTGCTTCAAAAGTGATTATGGAAATGGAAAATCATGTGTTTGGAAAGAAGTCTCATGAACAAACCAGTCAAGAAACATGGAGGAATACATGTGTTCTGAAGCAGGAAGGGATTGAAAGTGAACCAAATGCCTAGAAATTTTTAAACTTGAGGATGAAATATACATCCTATGATGTGCATCAGCTGAAGAAATAGTAAGGTACCAGTGTTGAATAAAAATGAACGTCAAAATACACATCATGTCCCATAGGAATCTACTTGCATTGATGTTAAACTGGGTCAGTTACTCTAGAAAGATTAGGATTTCTATGCACCATCCACTGAAGTTAGTTTTCAGTACTAGGAATAAAATATGTATTTCAGGTGGATAAATATTTCTGAGAATAATCTTGTGAAAGTCGAATATAAATCCACATATATGAACATGAATGAATTTAGGGAATGAATCATAAGACACATATATTTCATATTTTGAAAAATCTGGAGAGAGTTTGTGTGTGTGTGTATATATATATCGATATATACACACACACACAAAACACACACACAGACATTAAAAATTCGAAATATATATGCCATTCGAAATTCATGATGAAATATATATCATCCACAGATCCAAAAATATTTATTTTACTGAACATGGATTTTTGTATCCTGTTGTTCAAGTAGGAAGCTCACCCATAGGTTGAAGTTTCAGTTCCAACAGCGTTTGGGAGGAGTGATCTCTTCTCACAATTTGTATCTGCCAAGTCAGCCACCTCACAAGAACATACGTGGGATACCAGGTAGGATTCTTTATGTGCATGTAAAAATACATGTGCTGAATAGGCTACAGAGAAAGGGAGACAGGAATTCACATATTTGTTAACTTTAAAAACACATGGAGAACTATTTCTATTCAATTGGACTAGATTTATAACACCTACCCTTTATAATGCAAAAGGCAAGTGCAACTATACACCATGCCTCCTCTGAACTGCTTGTATTTCTATTCTGTTTGGGTTCTTTTTCTCCATCATATTAGGATTCATAGTCAGAGTCTAGTAGGGTATGGGTTAGTGTCAGGGAATCAGTATTTCAAATGGAAAATAGGAAATGAATCCAATGTGTATGCAAATACGTGCTACACAAAAATCTTCCCACTCTCATCCAGAACAATGCCTTGACATGACCTTCGCCCCAAGGAAGAAGCAACTCGAGGGGAAGAGTTAGAAAATCTGTGGATACATATGTGGAATGGAAAATGCTCAGGAGGTCACAACCTTGGAGGTGGTAGAGGAGTTTCCATAAGTAAGGGACAGGGTAAACACTCCACAAACATGGAGCTCTGCTGGCCTAAAGACTTCGTGAGAAACTGCCTCTGAGGTTGGGCACTTGAAATATATGTTGTTGTCAGGAGCTTTAGCTTCCTTTGGAGTGAGACCATCAAAGCTGGGTCTGCATCTATGTGACCTGGAGGACATGGTTGCTGATTTTCCAATGAACATGAGGCAGAAGTGCTGAATTCTCTCTTTGTAGGTCCACAGTGGCCACTGGAGGCTAAGTGTCTCCCCGTGTGGACTGTGAAGCCATTTGGTCCTCCTGTACTTTTCGTGGTGTTTCTTGCTGCTGCACTGGGAGTTTGGTATTTGCTTCATGAAATACAAGGAGTTCAACTGGGACACAGTGCTGGAGGGAGTTGTGTCACGTGTGGTGGGTCAGGGTCCTAGGAGAATGCACCAACCAGTCTTCTATCCCACAGAGCTTGCCCCCTTGACCCTAGCAACCTGATTCTGAACATTGCCCTGAAACCTCTCCATATAACAAGATGGCTTTACATATAAGTGTCTGCCGGCTGTACCATGTCAGTCACAAGCCATTTGGAAGCCAATGTCAGATCCACATGGCCCTACCACAGATGTTTTATCACACTCCTGCACACCACTTCTCTAGGCCCACTACTCAGCAGGCCCCAACTTACTGGCATCTCTGTTCTACACCATTTTCATGAAACCCAGCCAATCAAGGCACTGTCTGGTACACTCCTGAGAACCAACAGGACATCCAAAGGTTCTCCAGTGACACCTGGTCATGGGAACTTAAGAATTTCATGGTATTTATCTAGCCATTTTTCAAGGATGAAGTTAGAGGCACTGTGGGTTTCCATTCATTCAGGAACCATGAAATTGTGAGGAAGCACATTTCAATGAAAGCTCTGGAGAACTGTCACAAACAAGGCTTCCCAAAGAGTGGCCAAAAGGTCTCATGAAGCCAGGCCCATTGAGGTCTACCATGTGAGGTCCATGTGTGTTTTGACTCTCAACGATGGCTGCCAGGTCTGTAAGAATAAAATCATGTGATATCCTGGCTGAGATTCCCAGTGCTCTGTGGAAAGCCAACCTGGGCCTAGATCTCAGTTTCCAAGGGCGACTCTCATGCGTGGCCTACTAAAATCTCAACACAGTTCATGGCAATACTTCTCTGAGGTCAGTTCCAGAACTCAGTCTCCAAGGGGAATCACACCAGAGTTCACGCCAAGGTGGACCCAGTCATCTCTTCCAACCGCCACACAAAGGACCACAATTCCAACCAAAACACTGCCACATGGCCCTCATCTTCTTCCATATACACACTCATCATAACCTCTGGCTGGAGGTTTCCATCAGGGGCGCAGCCCAAGACAGTGTTCACAATAAGCTCCATTGCCCCTCATTTGCCTAATATCAGGGTGGCCTGGACAGCCTTCCTGTGCACCAGGAGTGATCAAATAGGCCTGCCTTTAATACTGCTCTGCTTCTCCAATTTGAGGCCTACTGACTGTGGGCTATAGATTCTTTGTGTGAATTGGAGTCAGGAGAAAACCCAAGCACCTGTGGGCTAGCCTCTGCAGGGCTTTGAAGAACTCATTTGACCCAAAGGATCCCTATGCTCTCTTGATGGAGGTCAGGAACCTTACAGAGGAAGGCGAGAGACTTCATCCAAAATGACTGCCTTTTTGCCATTTTGGCTTTGGATGCACACATGGGATCTTTCTTCAATCCACCAGGTGCTGACAATCTAAGCCACAGCCTCACACAGGGCCAAGAGTCTGATTCAGACCCATCCCTTTGTAAAGCAATGAAGCAAAGAGCCACAGGTGATGCCCATTCATTTCCATTTGAAAACTGTTTTCTTCAGGCTTCACAAAGGGGTGCCCTGAGGCAAAGGCCTTCCTGACATTCAGGGCAACAGAACAATAGGTAAGCAAAAGGCCCAAAGCAGGCTTTCTCCACTGAGACTTTACTGGTCCAACTGATATCTGAGTTTTCTGAGATGCTCACCTTTCCTTTCAGCTCTCCAGTACTTGGCCATGTCACAGAGCTTGGAGGTGGTACATATCTTGGACACAAAACCATGAGCCTATTCTGGAGAGTGGCCAGAATGCAGGAAGAAAACAGGAACTTAGGAAGATAGTAGGTGTTGCCCATCCATCAGGCAAGCCGCAGTCCATTCATAAATTGGGCAGGATGAATACTGGGAAGCTTTCTACTAGACAGGACACATCCATTGATGCATTCTCTTTTCTAATGTCTACAACCAGGGACACAGTGAGATACACAAACTTAGAAACACTCGCCTTGTCAAAAGACTTACTGGATACAGTCCACTCCAAACAAACAAACCGCCTTTCCTACCTATTCTCAGAACATGAGACAAATCCACAAACTCACCCCCACACCCACAAAGGCACCTCCTTCCCCCAAGTAGGTCTGTGACTACCCGGAGTGTCGTCTGACTGCTGGGCCGTACTATGTTGCCCCGAAATGGCCTGTCCTGTCTCAGATCTGGCCTCCGTGGCCAACTCTGTGAAGTTGTCAGGAGCCAGCGGTGAGCCATGACCTGCTTTCTCAGGCAAGGCCCTCTTCAGTGCTTTCCTGGCATTTGGCCATCCTCACATCAGTAGGGACCAAGGAAGACTGACTCTGTCCTTGGTAAATCCAAACAAGTGAGCCCACTGGGACTGGGACTGGGACTGCCTCTGGGTGCCTGGCTTCCTGGATCCCAAGTTCAGAGAGTTCCATCACCAAGGAAGTGAGGTGAGATCACTTCCTTCAGGAACTGAATGAGGTCACTGCCTGGCAACCACTGTGTCCTAACGGTTACTTTCAAGGGTCCCAGGAGATGGAGGCTGCCCCTGCTTCCTGTGACACTTTCACAAGTTAGAATGGAATATCAACCATAGGCACCAAGGAACAGCTCTCCACACAGGCCTGGTTTGGTCCATCTTGTCTACATTAAGAAGAGAGAGGCTCATTCAGACACATCCCTTCATCCTGACCAGGTTGTTTGCCATGGAAGTTGACTTTTGCTCTCTCAGGTCCTTCATAGCTGCCTACATCTACTCCAGGGTTCATTTCTGCATGGACCTTTGAGGTTCTCAGCAGGTGGAAGATCCCCTAAATTCCTGTATAATAAGACTAACTCTGTCCGTGCTCTTCTGTAAAGTTAGATTGAGGGAACAGTGTCTGTTTAGGGTTAAGAACATGTTCGATTTGGGTTAGGAATCATTCTGCTAGTTGTAGAATGGTATTGGGAACCTGCGATATTTATAATCATATATAGGTGAAATATATGTATGCAAACAGAAATCTAAGTAAGATTTGAAGGCCAGAAGGGCATTGGGCCCTTGATTGGGATACTTAGCTTTGAATCACATTCTGCACATATGTCTCAGATAAATTGATATACAATGGCATAGGAACTTGTACCTTGGATGATTGAATGTAGAAGAGAACATCCAGTCAAAAAGGGATAGTAGGTAAGATTAGGAAGCTAGTCGGTAGGTTTAGGAAGAAGAGTGAGTGTAAAATTTGGACCAAAAGTTCTTTAGCAATTGGGTGTCGGTTAGAGTGTGAATGTAAATGTCAGCACATGTGAAGAGTCAGTCACAATGATGAACTGGGGAAAAATATGTAGGAAAACAGATGTCAATAGAGACATTAGGAAATCAGGCAAAGTATAAGGTGAGTGATAGGATTAGACATTTTCAACAGGGTTGAGGTTGAATATGTAATCTTAGGAAGAAACAAGTGTGTAGTCACCAATAGGATTGACATTGGAGAGCATTAGGCAACCTGGAGAAGGAAGATTTTAGTAATCCATGCTCACTTTCCAATTAGGCTTTGCTACAATCATAAGTGTGACCTTTGCATTTTGTGTCCAGAATATGACAGTGATAAAATGTATATGTAGATCAGGTGACATGAGTATTTCTTCCACCATTGCTGGGAGCAATATGTTGAAGACGTATTAATTAGTATTTGGGGGTACAAATAGGTGTACCCTGGGTCTATGAATATAGAGATAATGCATGAATAGACCATAGGGTGAATAAATAATATGACTGCTTCCAATTTAAATAATGGATTGAGTTGATATCTGAAAGTATATAGGAAATCTTATATTGATACACAATCATTCATTCCTACCAGTTATACATCTAATGGCAATATTAGGGTTATGGTTTACCCTGAAGGGTGTGTGAGTTTTGCTTCAAAAGTGATTATGGAAATGGAAAATCATGTGTTTGGAAAGAAGTCTCATGAACAAACCAGTCAAGAAACATGGAGGAATACATGTGTTCTGAAGCAGGAAGGGATTGAAAGTGAACCAAATGCCTAGAAATTTTTAAACTTGAGGATGAAATATACAACCTATGATGTGCATCAGCTGAAGAAATAGTAAGGTACCAGTGTTGAATAAAAATGAAGGTCAAAATACACATCAAGTCCCATAGGAATCTACTTGCATTGATGTTAAACTGGGTCAGTTACTGTAGAAAGATTAGGATTTCTATGCACCATCCACTGAAGTTAGTTTTCAGTACTAGGAATAAAATATGTATTTCAGGTGGATAAATATTTCTGAGAATAATCTTGTGAAAGTCGATTATAAATCCACATATATGAACATGAATGAATTTAGGGAATGTATCATAAGACACATATATTTCATATTTTGAAAAGTCTGGAGAGAGTTTGTGTGTGTGTGTATATATATATATCTGTATATACACACACACACAAAACACACACACAGACATTAAAAATTCGAAATATATATGCCATTCGAAATTCATGATGAAATATATATCATAAACAGATCCAAAAATATTAATTTTACTGAACATGGATTTTTGTATCCTGTTGTTCAAGTAGGAAGCTCACCCATAGGTTGAAGTTTCAGTTCCAACAGCGTTTGGGAGGAGTGATCTCTTCTCACAATTTGTATCTGCCAAGTCAGCCACCTCACAAGAATATACGTGGGATACCAGGTAGGATTCTTTATGTGCATGTAAAAATATGTGTGCTGAATAGGCTACAGAGAAAGGGAGACAGGAATTCACATATTTGTTAACTTTAAAAACACATGGAGAACTATTTCTATTCAACTGGACTAGATTTATAACACCTACCCTTTATCATGCAAAAGGCAAGTGCAACTATACACCATGCCTCCTCTGAACTGCTTGTATTTCTATTCTGTTTGGGTTAATTTTCTCCATCATATTAGGATTCATAGAGTCTAGTAGGGTATGGGTTAGTGTCAGGGAATCAGTATTTCAAATGGAAAATAGGAAATGAATCCAATGTGTATGCAAATACGTGCTACACAAAAATCTTCCCACTCTCATCCAGAACAATGCCTTGACATGACCTTCACCCCAAGGAAGAAGCAACTCGAGGGGAAGAGTTAGAAAATCTGTGGATACATATGTGGAATGGAAAATGCTCAGGAGTTCCCAACCTTGGAGGTGGTAGAGGAGTTTCCATAAGTAAGGGACAGGGTAAACACTCCACATACATGGAGCTCTGCTGGCCTAAAGACTTCATGAGAAACTGCCTCTGAGGTTGGGCACTTAAATATATGTTGTTGTCAGGAGCTTTAGCTTCCTTTGGAGTGAGACCATCAAAGCTGGGTCTGCATCTATGTGATCTTTAGGACATGGTTGCTGATTTTCCAATGAACATGAGGCAGAAGTGCTGAATTCACTCTTTGTAGGTCCACAGTGGCCACTGGAGGCTAAGTGTCTACCCGTGTGGACTGTGAAGCCATTTGGTCCTCCTGTACTTTTCGTGGTGTTTCTGGCTGCTGCACTGGGTGTTTGGTATTTGCTTCATGAAATACAAGGACTTCAACTGGGACACAGTGCTGGAGGGAGTTCTGTCACGTGTGGTGGGTCAGGGTCCTAGGAGAATGCACCAACCAGTCTTCTATCCCACAGAGCTTGCCCCCTTAACCCTAGCAACTTGCTTCTGAACATTGCCCTGAAACCTCTCCAAATAACAAGATGCCTTTCCATATAAGTGTCTGCCGGCTGCACCATGTCAGTCAAAAGCCATTTGGAAGCCAATGTCAGATCCACATGGCCCTACCACAGATGTTTTATCAAACTCCTGCACACCACTTCTCTAGGCCCACTACTCAGCAGGCCCCAACTTACTGGCATCTCTGTTCTACACCATTTTCATGAAACCCAGCCATTCAAGGCACTGTCTGGTACACTCCTGATCAGCAACAGGACATCCTAAGGTTCTCCAGTGCCACCTGCTCATGGGAACTTAAGAATTTCATGGTATTTATCTAGCCATTTTTCAAGGATGAAGTTGGAGGCACTGTGGGTTTCCATTCATTCAGGAACCATGACATGGTGAGGAAGCTCATTTCAATGAAAGCTCTGGAGAACTCTCACAAACAAGGCTTCCCAAAGAGTGGCCAAAAGGTCTCATGAAGCCAGGCCCATTGAGGTCTACCATGTGAGGTCCATGTGTGTTTTGACTCTCAACGATGGCTGCCGGGTCTGTAAGAATGAAATCATGTGATATCCTGGCTGAGATTCCCAGTTCTCTGTGGAAAGCCAACCTGGGCCTAGATCTCAGTTTCCAAGGCGACTCTCATGCGTGGCCTACTAAAATCTCAACACAGTTCATGGCAATACTTCTCTGAGGTCAGTTCCAGAACTCAGTCTCCAAGGGGAATCACACCAGAGTTCACGCCAAGGTGGACCCAGTCATCTCTTCCAACCGCCACACAAAGGACCACAATTCCAACCAAAACACTGCCACATGGCCCTCATCTTCTTCCATAAACACACTCATCATAACCTCTGGCTGGAGGTTTCCATCAGGGGCGCAGCCCAAGACAGTGTCCACAATAAGCTCCCTTGCCCCTCATTTGCCTAATATCAGGGTGGCCTGGACAGCCTTCCTGTGCACCAGGAGTGATCAAATAGGCCTGCCTTTAATACTGCTCTGCTTCTCCAATTTGAGGCCTACTGACTGCGGGCTATAGATTCTTTGTGTGAATTGGAGTCAGGAGAAAACCCAAGCACCTATGGGCTAGCCTCTGCAGGGCTTTGAAGAACTCATTTAACCCAAAGGATCCCTATGCTCTCTTGATGGAGGTCAGGAACCTTACAGAGGAAGGCGAGAGACTTCATCCAAAATGACTGCTTTTTTGCCATTTTGGCTTTGGATGCACACATGGGATCTTTCTTCAATCCATCAGGTGCTGACAATCTAAGCCACAGCCTCACACAGGGCCAAGAGGCTGATTCAGACCCATCCCTTTGCAAAGCAATGAAGCAAAGAGCCACAGGTGATGCCCATTCATTTCCATTTGAAAACTGTTTTCTTGAGGCTTCACAAAGGGGTGCCCTGAGGCAAAGGCCTTCCTGACATTCAGGGCAACAGAACAATAGGTAAGCAAAAGGCCCAAAGCAGGCTTTCTCCACTGAGACTTTACTGGTCCCACTGATATCTGAGTTTTCTGAGATGCTCACCATTCCTTTCAGATCTCCAGTACATGGCCATGTCACAGAGCTTGGAGGTGGTACATATCTTGGACACAAAACCATGAGCCTATGCTGGAGAGTGGCCAGAATGCAGGAAGAAAACAGGAACTTAGGAAGAGAGTAGGTGTTGCCCATTCATAAGGCAAGCCGCAGTCCATTCATAAATTGGGCAGGATGAATACTGGGAAGCTTTCTACTAGACAGGACACATCCATTGATGCATTCTCTTTTCTAATGTCTACAACCAGGGACACAGTGAGATACACAAACTTAGAAACACTCGCCTTGTCAAAAGACTTACTGGAAACAGTCCACTCCAAACAAACAAACCGCCTTTCCTACCTATTCTCAGAACATGACACAAATCCACAAACTCACCCCCACACCCACAAAGGCACCTCCTTCCCCCAAGTAGGTCTATGACTACCCGGAGTGTCGTCTGACTGCTGGGCCGTACTATGTTGCCCCGAAATGGCCTGTCCTGTCTCAGATCTGGCCTCCTTGGCCAACTCTGTGAAGTTGTCAGGAGCCAGCGGTGAGCCACGACCTGCTTTCTCAGGCAAGGCCCTCTTCAGTGCTTTCCTGGCATTTGGCCATCCTCACATCAGTAGGGACCAAGGAAGACTGACTCTGTCCTTGGTAAATCCAAACAAGTGAGCCCACTGGGACTGGGACTGGGACTGCCTCTGGGTGCCTGGCTTCCTGGATCCCAAGTTCAGAGAATTCCATCACCAAGGAAGTGAGGTGAGGTCACTTCCTTCAGGAACTGAATGAGGTCACTGCCTGGCAACCACTGTGTCCTAACAGTTGCTTGCAAGGGTCCCAGGAGATGGAGGCTGCCCCTGCTTCCTGTGACACTTTCACAAGTTAGAATGGAATATCAACCATAGGCACCAAGGAACAGCTCTCCACATAGGCCTGGTTTGGTCCATCTTGTCTACATTAAGAAGAGAGAGGCTCATTCAGACACATCCCTTCATCCTGACCAGGTTGTTTGCCATGGAAGATGACTTTTGCTCTCTCAGGTCCTTCATAGCTGCCTACATCTTCTCCAGGGTTCATTTCTGCATGGACCTTTGAGGTTTTCAGCAGGTGGAAGATCCCCTCCATTCCTGTATTGTAAGACTAACTCTGTCCCTGCTCTTCTGTAAAGTTAGATTGAGGGAACACTGTCTGGTTAGGGTTAAGAACATGTTCGATTTGGGTTAGGAATCATTCTGCTAGTTGTAGAATGGTATTGGGAACCTGCGATATTTATAATCATATATAAGTGAAATATATGTATGTACACAGAAATCTAAGTAAGATTTGAAGGCCAGAAGGGCATTGGGCCCTTGATTGTGATACTTAGCTTTGAATCACATTCTGCACAGATGTCTCAGATAAATTGATATACAATGGCAGAGGACCTTGTACCTTGGATGATTGAATGTAGAAGAGAACATCCAGTCAAAAAGGGATAGTAGGTAAGATTAGGAAGCTAGTCGGTAGGTTTAGGAAGAAGAGTGAGTGTAAAATTTGGACCAAAAGTTCTTTAGCAATTGGGTGTCGGTTAGAGAGTGAATGTAAATGTCAGCACATGTGAAGAGTCAGTCACAATGATGAACTGGGGAAAAATATGTAGGAAAGCAGATATCAATAGAGACATTAGGAAATCAGGCAAAGTATAAGGTGAGTGATAGGGTTACACATTTTCAACAGGGTTGAGGTTGAATATGTAATCTTAGGAAGAAACAAGTGTTTAGTCACCAATAGGATTGACATTGGAGAGCATTAGGCAACCTGGAGAAGGAAGTTTTTAGTAATCCATGCTCACTTTCCAATTAGGCTTTGCTACAATCATAAGTGTGACCTTTGCATTTTGTGTCCAGAATATGACAGTGATAAAATGTATATGTAGATCAGGTGACATGAGTATTTCTTCCACCATTGCTGGGAGCAATATGTTGAAGACGTATTAATTAGTATTTGTGGGTACAAATAGGTGTACCCTGGGTCTATGAATATAGAGATAATGCATGAATAGACCATACTGGGAATAAATAATATGACTGCTTCCATTTTAAATAATGGATTGAGTTGATATCTGAAAGTATATAGGAAATCTTATATTGATACACAATCATTCATTCCTACCAGTTATACATCTAATGGCAATATTAGGGTTATGGTTTACCCTGAAGGGTGTGTGAGTTTTGCTTCAAAAGTGATTATGGAAATGGAAAATCATGTGTTTGGAAAGAAGTCTCATGAACAAACCAGTCAAGAAACATGGAGGAATACATGTGTTCTGAAGCAGGAAGGGATTGAAAGAGAACCAAATGCCTGGAAATTTTTAACCTTGAGGATGAAATATACATCCTATGATGTGCATCAGCTGAAGAAATAGTAAGGTACCAGTGTTGAATAAAAATGAACGTCAAAATACACATCATGTCCCATAGGAATCTACTTGCATTGATGTTAAACTGGGTCAGTTACTGTAGAAAGATTAGGATTTCTATGCACCATCCACTGAAGTTAGTTTTCAGTACTAGGAATAAAATATGTATTTCAGGTGGATAAATATTTCTGAGAATAATCTTGTGAAAGTCGATTATAAATCCACATATATGAACATGAATGAATTTAGGGAATGTATCATAAGACACATATATTTCATATTTTGAAAAATCTGGAGAGAGTTTGTGTGTGTGTGTATATATATATCGATATATACACACACACAAAAAACACACACACAGACATTAAAAATTCGAAATATATATGCCATTCGAAATTCATGATGAAATATATATCATCCACAGATCCAAAAATATTTATTTTACTGAACATGGATTTTTGTATCCTGTTGTTCAAGTAGAAAGCTCACCCATAGGTTGAAGTTTCAGTTCCAACAGCGTTTGGGAGGAGTGATCTCTTCTCACAATTTGTATCTGCCAAGTCAGCCACCTCACAAGAATATACGTGGGATACCAGGTAGGATTCTTTATGTGCATGTAAAAATACATGTGCTGAATAGGCTACAGAGAAAGGGAGACAGGAATTCACATATTTGTTAACTTTAAAAACACATGGAGAACTATTTCTATTCAATTGGACTAGATTTATAACACCTACCCTTTATAATGCAAAAGGCAAGTGCAACTATACACCATGCCTCCTCTGAACTGCTTGTATTTCTATTCTGTTTGGGTTCTTTTTCTCCATCATATTAGGATTCATAGAGTCTAGTAGGGTATGGGTTAGTGTCAGGGAATCAGTATTTCAAATGGAAAATAGGAAATGAATCCAATGTGTATGCAAATACGTGCTACACAAAAATCTTCCCACTCTCATCCAGAACAATGCCTTGACATGACCTTCGCCCCAAGGAAGAAGCAACTCGAGGGGAAGAGTTAGAAAATCTGTGGATACATATGTGGAATGGAAAATGCTCAGGAGTTCACAACCTTGGAAGTGGTAGTGGAGTTTCCATAAGTAAGGGACAGGGTAAACACTCCACAAACATGGAGCTCTGCTGGCCTAAAGACTTCGTGAGAAACTGCCTCTGAGGTTGGGCACATGAAATATATGTTGTTGTCAGGAGCTTTACCTTCCTTTGGAGTGAGACCATCAAAGCTGGGTCTGCATCTATGTGACCTGGAGGACATGGTTGCTGATTTTCCAATGAACATGAGGCAGAAGTGCTGAATTCTCTCTTTGTAGGTCCACAGTGGCCACTGGAGGCAACGTGTCTCCCCGTGTGGACTGTGAAGCCATTTGGTCCTCCTCTACTTTTCGTGGTGTTTCTTGCAGCTGCACTGGGAGTTTGGTATTTGCTTCATGAAATACAAGGACTTCAACTGGGACACAGTGCTGGAGGGAGTTCTGTCACGTGTGGTGGGTCAGGGTCCTAGGAGAATGCACCAACCAATCTTCTATCCCACAGAGCTTGCCCCTTGACCCTAGCAACCTGATTCTGAACATTGCCCTGAAACCTCTCAATATAACAAGATGCCTTTCCATATAAGTGTCTGCCAGCTGCACCATGTCAGTCATAAGCCATTTGGAAGCCAATGTCAGATCCACATGGCCCTACCACAGATGTTTTATCACACTCCTGCACACCACTTCTCTAGGCCCACTACTCAGCAGGCCCCAACTTACTGGCATCTCTGTTCTACACCATTTTCATGAAACCCAGTCAATCAAGGCAGTGTCTGGTACATTCCTGATCAGCAACAGGACATCCAAAGGTTCTCCAGTGCCACCTGGTCATGGGAACTTAAGAATTTCATGGTATTTATCTAGCCATTTTTCAAGGATGAAGTTGGAGGCACTGTGGGTTTCCATTCATTCAGGAACCATTAAATGGTGAGGAAGCTCATTTCAATGAAAGCTCTGGAGAACTCTCACAAACAAGGCTTCCCAAAGAGTGGCCAATAGGTCGCAGGAAGCCAGGCCCAGTGAGGTCTACCATGTGAGGTCCATGTGTGTTTTGACTCTCTAAGATGGCTGCCAGGTCTGTAAGAATAAAATCATGTGATATCCTGGCTGAGATTCCAAGTGCTCTGTGGAAAGCCAACCTGGGCCTAGATCTCAGTTTCCAAGGGCAACTCTCATGCTTGGCCTACTAAAATCTCAACACAGTTCATGGCAATACTTCTCTGAGGTCAGTTCCAGAACACAGGCTCCAAGGGGAATCACACCAGAGATCATGCCATGTGGACCCAGTCATCTCTTCCAACCGCCACACAAAGGACCACAATTCCAACCAAAACACTGCCACATGGCCCTCATCTTCTTCCATATACACACTCATCATAACCTCTGGCTGGAGGTGTCCATCAGGAGCGCAGCCCAAGACAGTGTCCACAGTAAGCTCCCTTGCCCCTCATTTGCCTAATATCAGGGTGGCCTGGACAGCCATCCTGTGCACCAGGAGTGATCAAATAGGCCTGCCTTTAATACTGCTCTGCTTCTCCAATTTGAGGCCTACTGACTGTGGGGTATAGATTCTTTGTGTGAATTGGAGTCAGGAGAAAACCCAAGCACCTGTGGGCTAGCCTCTGCAGGGCTTTGAAGAACTCATTTGACCCAAAGGATCCCTATGCTCTCTTGATGGAGGTCAGGAACCTTACAGAGGAAGGCGAGAGACTTCATCCAAAATGACTGCTTTTTTGCCATTTTGGCTTTGGATGCACACATGGGATCTTTCTTCAATCCATCAAGTGCTGACAATCTAAGCCACAGCCTCACACAGGGCCAAGAGGCTGATTCAGACCCATCCCTTTGCAAAGCAATGAAGCAAAGAGCCACAGGTGATGCCCATTCATTTCCATTTGAAAACTGTTTTCTTGAGGCTTCACAAAGGGGTGCCCTGAGGCAAAGGCCTTCCTGACATTCAGGGCAACAGAACAATAGGTAAGCAAAAGGCCCAAAGCAGGCTTTCTCCACTGAGACTTTACTGGTCCCACTGATATCTGAGTTTTCTGAGATGCTCACCATTCCTTTCAGCTCTCCAGTACTTGGCCATGTCACAGAGCTTGGAGGTGGTACATATCTTGGACACAAAACCATGAGCCTATTTTGGAGAGTGGCCAGAATGCAGGAAGAAAACAGGAACTTAGGAAGATGGTTGGTGTTGCCCATCCATAAGGCAAGCCGCAGTCCATTCATAAATTGGGCAGGATGAATACTGGGAAGCTTTCTACTAGACAGGACACATCCATTGATGCATTCTCTTTTCTAATGTCTACAACCAGGGACACAGTGAGATACACAAACTTAGAAACACTCGCCTTGTCAAAAGACTTACTGCAAACAGTCCACTCCATCTAACAAACCGCCCTTAATATCTATTCTCAGAACATGACACAAATCCACAAACTCACCCCCACACCCACAAAGGCACCTCCTTCCTCCAAGTAGGTCTGTGACTACCCGGAGTGTCGTCTGACTGCTGGGCCGTACTATGTTGCCCCGAAATGACCTGTCCTGTCTCAGATCTGGCCTCCTTGGCCAACTCTGTGAAGTTGTCAGGAGCCAGCGGTGAGCCACAACCTGCGATCTCAGGCAAGGCCCTCTTCATTGCTTTCCTGGCATTTGGCCATCCTCACATCAGTAGGGACCAAGGAAGACTGACTCTGTCCTTGGTAAATCCAAGCAAGTGAGCCCACTGGGACTGGGACTGGGACTGCCTCTGGGTGCCTGGCTTCCTGGATCCCAAGTTCAGAGAGTTCCATCACCAAGGAAGTGAGGTGAGGTCACTTCCTTCAGGAACTGAATGAGGTCACTGCCTGGCAACCACTGTGTCCTAACAGTTGCTTGCAAGGGTCCCAGGAGATGGAGGCTGCCCCTGCTTCCTGTGACACTTTCACAAGTTAGAATGGAATATCAACCATAGGCACCAAGGAACAGCTCTCCACACAGGCCTGGTTTGGTCCATCTTGTCTACATTAAGAAGAGAGAGGCTCATTCAGACACATCCCTTCATCCTGACCAGGTTGTTTTCCATGGAAGATCACTTTTGCTCTCTCAGGTCCTTCATAGCTGCCTACATCTTCTCCAGGGTTCATTTCTTCATGGACCTTTGAGGTTCTCAGCAGGTGGAAGATCCCCTCCATTCCTGTATTGTAAGACTAACTCTGTCCCTGCTCTTCTGTAAAGTTAGATTGAGGGAACAGTGTCTGGTTAGGGTTAAGAACATGTTCGATTTGGGTTAGGAATCATTCTGCTAGTTGTAGAATGGTATTGGGAACCTCCGATATTTATAATCATATATAGGTGAAATATAGGTATGTAAACAGAAATCTAAGTAAGATTTGAAGGCCAGAAGGGCATTGGGCCCTTGATTGGGATACTTAGCTTTGAATCACATTCTGCACAGATGTCTCAGATAAATTGATATACAATGGCATAGGATCTTGTACCTTGGATGATTGAATGTAGAAGAGAACATCCAGTCAAAAAGGGATAGTCGGTAAGATTAGGAAGCTAGTCGGTAGGTTTAGGAAGAAGAGTGAGTGTAAAATTTGGACCAAAAGTTCTTTAGCAATTGGGTGTCGGTTAGAGAGTGAATGTAAATGTCAGCACATGTGAAGAGTCAGTCACAATGATGAACTGGGGAAAAATATGTAGGAAAGCAGATATCAATAGAGACATTAGGAAATCAGGCAAAGTATAAGGTGAGTGATAGGATTAGACATTTTCAACAGGGTTGAGGTTGAATATGTAATCTTAGGAAGAAACAAGTGTGTAGTCACCAATAGGATTGACATTGGAGAGCATTAGGCAACCTGGAGAAGGAAGTTTTTAGTAATCCATGCTCACTTTCCAATTGGGCTTTGCTACAATCATAAGTGTGACCTTTGCATTTTGTGTCCAGAATATGACAGTGATAAAATGTATATGTAGATCAGGTGACATGAGTATTTCTTCCACAATTGCTGGGAGCAATATGTTGAAGACATGTTAATTAGTATTTTGGGGTACAAATAGGTGTACCCTGGGTCTATGAATATAGAGATAATGCATGAATAGACCATACTGTGAATAAATAATATGACTGCTTCCAATTTAAATAATGGATTGAGTTGATATCTGAAAGTATATAGGAAATCTTATATTGATACACAATCATTCATTCCTACCAGTTATACTTCTAATGGCAATATTAGGGTTATGGTTTACCCTGAAGGGTGTGTGAGTTTTGCTTCAAAAGTGATTATGGAAATGGAAAATCATGTGTTTGGAAAGAAGTCTCATGAACAAACCAGTCAAGAAACATGGAGGAATACATGTGTTCTGAAGCAGGAAGGGATTGAAAGAGAACCAAATGCCTAGAAATTTTTAATCTTTTGGATGAAATATACATCCTATGATGTGCATCAGCTGAAGAAATAGTAAGGTACCAGTGTTGAATAAAAATGAACGTCAAAATACACATCATGTCCCATAGGAATCTACTTCCATTGATGTTAAACTGGGTCAGTTACTGTAGAAAGATTAGGATTTCTATGCACCATCCACTGAAGTTAGTTTTCAGTACTAGGAATAAAATATGTATTTCAGGTGGATAAATATTTCTGAGAATAATCTTGTGAAAGTCGATTATAAATCCACATATATGAACATGAATGAATTTAGGGAATGTATCATAAGACACATATATTTCATATTTTGAAAAATCTGGAGAGAGTTTGTGTGTGTGTGTATATATATATCTATATATATACACACACACACAAAACACACACAGAGACATTAAAAATTCGAAATATATATGCCATTCGAAATTCATGATGAAATATATATCATCCACAGATCCAAAAATATTTATTTTACTGAACATGGATTTTTGTATCCTGTTGTTCAAGTAGGAAGCTCACCCATAGGTTGAAGTTTCAGTTCCAACAGCGTTTGGGAGGAGTGATCTCTTCTCACAATTTGTATCTGCCAAGTCAGCCACCTCACAAGAACATACGTGGGATACCAGGTAGGATTCTTTATGTGCATGTAAAAATACATGTGCTGAATAGGCTACAGAGAAAGGGAGACAGGAATTCACATATTTGTTAACTTTAAAAACACATGGAGAACTATTTCTATTCAATTGGACTAGATTTATAACACCTACCCTTTATAATGCAAAAGGCAAGTGCAACTATACACCATGACTCCTCGGAACTGCTTGTATTTCTATTCAGTTTGGGTTCTTTTTCTCCATCATATTAGGATTCATAGTCAGAGTCTAGTAGGGTATGGGTTAGTGTCAGGGAATCAGTATTTCAAATGGAAAATAGGAAATGAATCCAATGTGTATGCAAATACTTGCTACACAAAAATCTTCCCACTCTCATCCAGAACAATGCCTTGACATGTCCTTCGCCCCAAGGAAGAAGCAACTCGAGGGGAAGAGTTAGAAAATCTGTGGATACATATGTGGAATGGAAAATGCTCAGGAGTTCCCAACCTTGGAGGTGGTAGAGGAGTTTCCATAAGTAAGGGACAGGGTAAACACTCCACAAACATGGAGCTCTGCTGGCCTAAAGACTTCGTGAGAAACTGCCTCTGAGGTTGGGCACTTAAATATATGTTGTTGTCAGGAGATTTAGCTTCCTTTGTAGTGAAACCATCAAAGATGTGTCTGCATCTATGTGACCTGGAGGACATGGTTGCTGATTTTCCAATGAACATGAGGCAGAAGTGCTGAATTCTCTCTTTGTAGGTCCACAGTGGCCACTGGAGGCTAAGTGTCTCCCCGTGTGGACTGTGAAGCCATTTGGTCCTCCTCTACTTTTCGTGGTGTTTCTTGCTGCTGCACTGGGAGTTTGGTATTTGCTTCATGAAATACAAGGAGTTCAACTGGGACACAGTGCTGGAGGGAGTTCTTTCACGTGTGGTGGGTCAGGGTCCTAGGAGAATGCACCAACCAATCTTCTATCCCACAGAGCTTGCCCCTTGACCCTAGCAACCTGATTCTGAACATTGCCCTGAAACCTCTCAATATAACAAGATGCCTTTCCATATAAGTGTCTGCCGGCTGCACCATGTCAGTCATAAGCCATTTGGAAGACAATGTCAGATCCACATGGCCCTACCACAGATGTTTTATCACATTCCTGCACACCACTTCTCTAGGCCCACTACTCAGCAGGCCCCAATTACTGGCATCTCTGTTCTACACCATTTTCATGAAAACCAGTCAATCAAGGCACTGTCTGGTACATTCCTGATCAGCAACAGGACATCCAAAGGTTCTCCAGTGCCACCTGGTCATGGGAACTTAAGAATTTCATGGTATTTATGTAGCTATTTTTCAAGGATGAAGTTGGAGGCACTGTGGGTTTCCATTCATTCAGGAACCATGAAATGGTGAGGAAGCTCATTTCAATGAAAGCTCTGGAGAACTCTCACAAACAAGGATTCCCAAAGAGTGGCCAAAAGGTCTCATGAAGCCAGGCCCATTGAGGTCTACCATGTGAGGTCCATGTGTGTTTTGACTCTCAATGATGGCTGCCAGGTCTGTAAGAATAAAATCATGTGATATCCTGGCTGAGATTCCCAGTGCTCTGTGGAAAGCCAACCTGGGCCTAGATCTCAGTTTCCAAGGGCGACTCTCATGCTTGGCCTACTAAAATCTCAACACAGTTCATGGCAATACTTCTCTGAGGTCAGTTCCAGAACACAGGCTCCAAGGGGAATCACACCAGAGTTCACGCCAAGGTGGACCCAGTCATCTCCTCCAACCGCCACACAAAGGACCACAATTCCAACCAAAACACTGCCACATGGCCCTCATCTTGTTCCATATACACACTCATCATAACCTCTGGCTGGAGGTTTCCATCAGGGGCGCAGCCCAAGACAGTGTCCACATTAAGCTCCCTTGCCCCTCATTTGCCTAATATCAGGGTGGCCTGGACAGCCATCCTGTGCACCAGGAGTGATCAAATAGGCCTGCCTTTAATACTGCTCTGCTTCTCCAATTTGAGGCCTACTGACTGTGGGGTATAGATTCTTTGTGTGAATTGGAGTCAGGAGAAAACCCAAGCACCTGTGGGCTAGCCTCTGCAGGGCTTTGAAGAACTCATTTGACCCAAAGGATCCCTATGCTCTCTTGATGGAGGTCAGGAACCTTACAGAGGAAGGCGAGAGACTTCATCCAAAATGACTGCTTTTTTGCCATTTTGGCTTTGGATGCAAACATGGGATCTTTCTTCAATCCATCAGGTGCTGACAATCTAAGCCACAGCCTCACACAGGGCCAAGAGGCTGATTCAGACACATCCCTTTGCAAAGCAATGAAGGAAAGAGCCACAGGTGATGCCCATTCATTTCCATTTGAAAACTGTTTTCTTGAGGCTTCACAAAGGGGTGCCCTGAGGCAAAGGCCTTCCTGACATTCAGGGCAACAGAACAATAGGTAAGCAAATGTCCCAAAGCAGGCATTCTCCACTGAGACTTTACTGGTCCCACTGATATCTGAGTTTTCTGAGATGCTCACCATTCCTTTCAGCTCTCCAGTACATGGCCATGTTATAGAGCTTGGAGGTGGTACATATCTTGGACACAAAACCATGAGCCTATTCTGGAGAGTGGCCAGAATGCAGGAAGAAAACAGGAACTTAGGAAGATAATAGGTGTTGCCCATCCATCAGGCAAGTCGCAGACCATTCATAAATTGGGCAGGATGAATACTGGGAAGCTTTCTACTAGACAGGACACATCCATTGATGTATTCTCTTTTCTAATGTCTACAACCAGGGACACAGTGAGATACACAAACTTAGAAACACTCGCCTTGTCAAAAGACTTACTGCAAACAGTCCACTCCATCTAACAAACCGCCCTTCCTATCTATTCTCAGAAAATGACACAAATCCACAAACTCACCCCCACACCCACAAAGGCACCTCCTTCCCCCAAGTAGGTCTGTGACTACCCGGAGTGTCGTCTGACTGCTGGGCCGTACTATGTTGCCCCGAAATGACCTGTCCTGTCTCAGATCTGGCCTCCTTGGCCAACTCTGTGAAGTTGTCAGGAGCCAGCGGTGAGCCACGACCTGCTTTCTCAGGCAAGGCCCTCTTCATTGCTTTCCTGGCATTTGGCCATCCTCACATCAGTAGGGACCAAGGAAGACTGACTCTGTCCTTGGTAAATCCAAACAAGTGAGCCCACTGGGACTGGGACTGGGACTGCCTCTGGGTGCCTGGCTTCCTGGATCCCAAGTTCAGAGAATTCCATCACCAAGGAAGTGAGGTGAGGTCACTTCCTTCAGGAACTGAATGAGGTCACTGCCTGGCAACCACTGTGTCCTAACGGTTGCTTGCAAGGGTCCCAGGAGATGGAGGCTGCCCCTGCTTCCTGTGACACTTTCACAAGTTAGAATGGAATATCAACCATAGGCACCAAGGAACAGCTCTCCACACAGGCCTGGTTTGGTCCATCTTGTCTACATTAAGAAGAGAGAGGCTCATTCAGACACATCCCTTCATCCTGACCAGGTTGTTTGCCATGGAAGATGACTTTTGCTCTCTCACGTCCTTCATAGCTGCCTACATCTTCTCCAGGGTTCATTTCTGCATGGACCTTTGAGGTTTTCAGCAGGTGGAAGATCCCCTCCATTCCTGTATTGTAAGACTAACTCTGTCCCTGCTCTTCTGTAAAGTTAGATTGAGGGAACAGTGTCTGGTTAGGGTTAAGAACATGTTTGATTTGGGTTAGGCATCATTCTGCTAGTTGTAGAATGGTATTGGGAACCTATGATATTTATAATCATATATAGGTGAAATATATGTATGAAAAAGGAAATCTAAGTAAGATTTGAAGGCCAGAAGGGCATTGGGCCCTTGATTGGGATACGTAGCTTTGAATCACATTCTGCACAGATGTCTCAGATACATTGATATACAATGGCATAGGAACTTGTACCTTGGATGATTGAATGTAGAAGAGAACATCCAGTAAAAAAAGGGATAGTAGGTAAGATTAGGAAGCTAGTCGGTAGGTTTAGGAAGAAGAGTGAGTGTAAAATTTGGACCAAAAGTTCTTTAGCAATTGGGTGTCGGTTAGAGAGTGAATGTAAATGTCAGCACATGTGAAGAGTCAGTCACAATGATGAACTGGGGAAAAATATGTAGGAAAGCAGATATCAATAGAGACATTAGGAAATCAGGCAAAGTATAAGGTGAGTGATAGGATTAGACATTTTCAACAGGGTTGAGGTTGAATATGTAATCTTAGGAAGAAACAAGTGTGTAGTCACCAATAGGATTGACATTGGAGAGCATTAGGCAACCTGGAGAAGGAAGTATTTAGTAATCCATGGTCACTTTCCAATTAGGCTTTGCTACAATCATAAGTGTGACCTTTGCATTTTGTGTCCAGAATATGACAGTGATAAAATGTATATGTAGATCAGGTGACATGAGTATTTCTTCCACCATTGCTGGGAGCAATATGTTGAAGACGTATTAATTAGTATTTGGGGGTACAAATAGGTGTACCCTGGGTCTATGAATATAGAGATAATGCATGAATAGACCATACTGTGAATAAATAATATGACTGCCTCCATTTTAAATAATGGATTGAGTTGATATCTGAAAGTATATAGGAAATCTTATATTGATACACAATCATTCATTCCTACCAGTATACCATCTAATGGCAATATTAGGGTTATGGTTTACCCTGAAGGGTGTGTGAGTTTTGCTTCAAAAGTGAATATGGAAATGGAAAATCATGTGTTTGGAAAGAAGTCTCATGAACAAACCAGTCAAGAAACATGGAGGAATACATGTGTTCTGAAGCAGGAAGGGATTGAAAGTGAACCAAATGCCTAGAAATTTTTAAACTTTTGGATGAAATATACATCCTATGATGTGCATCAGCTGAAGAAATAGTAAGGTACCAGTGTTGAATAAAAATGAACGTCAAAATACACATCATGTCCCATAGGAATCTACTTGCATTGATGTTAAACTGGGTCAGTTACTGTAGAAAGATTAGGATTTCTATGCACCATCCACGGAAGTTAGTTTTCAGTACTAGGAATAAAATATGTATTTCAGGTGGATAAATATTTCTGAGAATAATCTTGTGAAGTCGATTAGAAATCCACATATATGAACATGAATGAATTTAGGGAATGTATCATAAGACACATATATTTCATATTTTGTAAAATCTTCAGAGAGTTTGTGTGTGTGTGTATATATATATCTATATATACACACACACACAAAACACACACACAGACATTAAAAATTCGAAATATATATGCCATTCGAAATTCATGATGAAATATATATCATCCACAGATCCAAAAATATTTATTTTACTGAACATGGATTTTTGTATCCTGTTGTTCAAGTAGGAAGCTCACCCATAGGTTGAAGTTTCAGTTCCAACAGCGTTTGGGAGGAGTGATCTCTTCTCACAATTTGTATCTGCCAAGTCAGCCACCTCACAAGAACATACGTGGGATACCAGGTAGGATTCTTTATGTGCATGTAAAAATACATGTGCTGAATAGGCTACAGAGAAAGGGAGACAGGAATTCACATATTTGTTAACTTTAAAAACACATGGAGAACTATTTCTATTCAATTGGACTAGATTTATAACACCTACCCTTTATCATGCAAAAGCAAGTGCAACTATACACCATGCCTCCTCTGAACTGCTTGTATTTCTATTCTGTTTGGGTTATTTTTCTCCATCATATTAGGATTCATAGTCAGAGTCTAGTAGGGTATGGGTTAGTGTCAGGGAATCAGTATTTCAAATGGAAAATAGGAAATGAATCCAATGTGTATGCAAATACGTACTACACAAAAATCTTCCCACTCTCATCCAGAACAATGCCTTGACATGACCTTCTCCCCAAGGAAGAAGCAACTCGAGGGGAAGAGTTAGAAAATCTGTGGATACATATGTGGAATGGAAAATGCTCAGGAGTTCCCAACCTTGGAGGTGGTAGAGGAGTTTCCATAAGTAAGGGACAGGGTAAACACTCCACAAACATGGAGCTCTGCTGGCCTAAAGACTTCGTGAGAAACTGCCTCTGAGGTTGGGCACTTGAAATATATGTTGTTGTCAGGAGCTTTAGCTTCCTTTGTAGTGAGACCATCAAAGCTGGGTCTGCATCTATGTGACGTGCTGATTTTTCAATGAACATGAGGCAGAAGTGCTGAATTCTCTCTTTGTAGGTCCACAGTGTCCACTGGAGGCTAAGTGTCTCCCCGTGTGGACTGTGAAGCCATTTGGTCGTCCTCCACTTTTCGTGGTGTTTCTGGCTGCTGCACTGGGAGTTTGGTATTTGCTTCATGAAATACAAGGAGTTCAACTGGGACACAGTGCTGGAGGGAGTTGTGTCACGTGTGGTGGGTCAGGGTCCTAGGAGAATGCACCAACCAGTCTTCTATCCCACAGAGATTGCCCCCTTGACCCTAGCAACCTGATTCTGAACATTGCCCTGAAACCTCTCCATATAACAAGATGCCTTTCCATATAAGTGTCTGCCGGCTGCACCATGTCAGTCACAAGCCATTTGGAAGCCATGTCAGATCCACATGGCCCTACCACAGATGTTTTATCACACTCCTGCACACCACTTCTCTAGGCCCACTACTCAGCAGGCCCCAACTTACTGGCATCTCTGTTCTGCACCATTTTCATGAAACCCAGCCAATCCAGGCACTGTCTGGTACACTCCTGATCAGCAACAGGACGTCCAAAGGTTCTCCAGTGCCACCTGGTCATGGGAACTTAAGAATTCATGGTATTTATCTAGCCATTTTCAAGGATGAAGTTGGAGGCACTGTTGGTTTCCATTCATTCAGGAACCATGCAATGGTGAGGAAGCTCATTTTAATGAATGCTCTGGAGAACTCTCACAAACAAGGCTTCCCAAAGAGTGGCCAAAAGGTCGCAGGAAGCCAGGCCCATTGAGGTCTACCATGTGAGGTCCATGTGTGTTTTGACTCTCTACGATGGCTGCCAGGTCTGTAAGAATAAAATCATGTGATATCCTGGCTGAGATTCCCAGTGCTCTGTGGAAAGCCAACCTGGGCCTAGATCTGAGTTTCCAAGGGCGACTCTCATGTGTGGCCTACTAAAATCTCAACACAGTTCATGGCAATACTTCTCTGAGGTCAGTTCCAGAACTCAGTCTCCAAGGGGAATCACACCAGAGTTCACGCCAAGGTGGACCCAGTCATCTCCTCCAACCGCCACACAAAGGACCACAATTCCAACCAAAACACTGCCACATGGCCCTCATCTTCTTCCATATACACACTCATCATAACCTCTGGCTGGAGGTTTCCATCAGGGGCGCAGCCCAAGACAGTGTCCACAATAAGCTCCCTTGCCCCTCATTTGCCTAATATCAGGGTGGCCTGGACAGCCTTCCTGTGCACCAGGAGTGATCAAATAGGCCTGCCTTTAATACTGCTCTGCTTCTCCAATTTGAGGCCTACTGACTGTGGGCTATAGATTCTTTGTGTGAATTGGAGTCAGGAGAAATCCCAAGCACCTATGGGCTAGCCTCTGCAGGGCTTTGAAGAACTCATTTGACCCAAAGGATCCCTATGCTCTCTTGATGGAGGTCAGGAACCTTACAGAGGAAGGTGAGAGACTTCATCCAAAATGACTGCTTTTTTGCCATTTTGGCTTTGGATGCACACATGGGATCTTTCTTCAATCCATCAGGTGCTGACAATCTAAGCCACAGCCTCACACAGGGCCAAGAGGCTGATTCAGACCCATCCCTTTGCAAAGCAATGAAGCAAAGAGCCACAGGTGATGCCCATTCATTTCCATTTGAAAACTGTTTTCTTCAGGCTTCACAAAGGGGTGCCCTGAGGCAAAGGCCTTCCTGACATTCAGGACAACAGAACAATAGGTAAGCAAAAGGCCCAAAGCAGGCTTTCTCCACTGAGACTTTACTGGTCCCACTGATATCTGAGTTTTCTGAGATGCTCACCATTCCTTTCAGCTCTCCAGTACTTGGCCATGTTACAGAGCTTGGAGGTGGTACATATCTTGGACACAAAACCATGAGCCTATTCTGGAGAGTGGCCAGAATGCAGGAAGAAAACAGGAACTTAGGAAGATGGTAGGTGTTGCCCATCCATAAGGCAAGCTGCAGTCCATTCATAAATTGGGCAGGATGAATACTGGGAAGCTTTCTACTAGACAGGACACATCCATTGATGCATTCTCTTTTCTAATGTCTACAACCAGGGACACAGTGAGATACACAAACTTAGAAACACTCGCCTTGTCAAAAGACTTACTGGTAACAGTCCACTCCAAACAAACAAACCGCCTTTCCTACCTATTCTCAGAACATGACACAAATCCACAAACTCACCCCCACACCCACAAAGGCACCTCCTTCCCCCAAGTAGGTCTGTGACTACCCGGAGTGTCGTCTGACTGCTGGGCCGTACTATGTTGCCCCGAAATGGCCTGTCCTGTCTCAGATCTGGCCTCCTTGGCCAACTCTGTGAAGTTGTCAGGAGCCAACGGTGAGCCATGACCTGCTTTCTCAGGCAAGGCCCTCTTCAGTGCTTTCCTGGCATTTGGCCATCCTCACATCAGTAGGGACCAAGGAAGACTGACTCTGTCCTTGGTAAATCCAAACAAGTGAGCCCACTGGGACTGGGACTGGGACTGCCTCTGGGTGCCTGGCTTCCTGGATCCCAAGTTCAGAGAATTCCATCACCAAGAAGTGAGGTGAGGTCACTTCCTTCAGGAACTGAATGAGGTCACTGCCTGGCAACCACTGTGTCCTAACAGTTGCTTGCAAGGGTCCCAGGAGATGGAGGCTGCCCCTGCTTCCTGTGACACTTTCACAAGTTAGAATGGAATATCAACCATAGGCACCAAGGAACAGCTCTCCACACAGGCCTGGTTTGGTCCATCTTGTCTACATTAAGAAGAGAGAGGCTCATTCAGACACATCCCTTCATCCTGACCAGGTTGTTTGCCATGGAAGATGACGTTTGCTGTCTCACGTCCTTCATAGCTGCCTACATCTTCTCCAGGGTTCATTTCTACATGGACCTTTGAGGTTCTCAGCAGGTGGAAGATCCCCTCCATTCCTGTATTGTAAGACCAACTCTCTCCCTGCTCTTCTGTAAAGTTAGATTGAGGGAACAGTGTCTGGTTAGGGTTAAGAACATGTTTGATTTGGGTTAGGAATCATTCTGCTAGTTGTAGAATGGTATTGGGAACCTGTGATATTCATAATCATATATAGGTGAAATATATGTATGCAAACAGAAATCTAAGTAAGATTTGAAGGCCAGAAGGGCATTGGGCCCTTGATTGGGATACTTAGCTTTGAATCACATTCTGCACAGATGTCTCAGATAAATTGATATACAATGGCATAGGACCTTGTACCTTGGATGATTGAATGTAGAAGAGAACATCCAGTCAAAAAGGGATAGTAGGTAAGATTAGGAAGCTAGTCGGTAGGTTTAGGAAGAAGAGTGAGTGTAAAATTTGGACCAAAAGTTCTTTAGCAATTGGGTGTCGGTTAGAGAGTGAATGTAAATGTCAGCACATGTGAAGAGTCAGTCACAATGATGAACTGGGGAAAAATATGTAGGAAAGCAGATATCAATAGAGACATTAGGAAATCAGGCAAAGTATAAGGTGAGTGATAGGGTTAGACATTTTCAGCAGGGTTGAGGTTGCATAAGTAATCTTAGGAAGAAACAAGTGTTTAGTCACCAATAGTATTGACAGTGGAGAGCATTATGCATCCTGGAGAAGGAAGTTTTTAGTAATCCATGCTCACTTTCCAATTAGGCTTTGCTACAATCATAAGTGTGACCTTTGCATTTTGTGTCCAGAATATGACAGTGATAAAATGTATATGTAGATCAGGTGACATGAGTATTTCTTCCACCATTGCTGGGAGCAATATGTTGAAGACGTATTAATTAGTATTTGGGGGTACAAATAGGTGTACCCTGGGTCTATGAATATAGAGATTATGCATGAATAGACCATACTGTGAATAAATAATATGACTGCTTCCAATTTAAATAATGGATTGAGTTGATATCTGAAAGTATATAGGAAATCTTATATTGATACACAATCATTCATTCCTACCAGTTATACATCTAATGGCAATATTAGGGTTATGGTTTACCCTGAAGGGTGTGTGAGTTTTGCTTCAAAAGTGATTATGGAAATGGAAAATCATGTGTTTGGAAAGAAGTCTCATGAACAAACCAGTCAAGAAACATGGAGGAATACATGTGTTCTGAAGCAGGAAGGGATTGAAAGTGAACCAAATGCTTAGAAATTTTTAAACTTGAGGATGAAATATACATCCTATGATGTGCATCAGCTGAAGAAATAGTAAGGTACCAGTGTTGAATAAAAATGAACGTCAAAATACACATCATGTCCCATAGGAATCTACTTGCATTGATGTTAAACTGGGTCAGTTACTGTAGAAAGATTAGGATTTCTATGCACCATCCACTGAAGTTAGTTTTCAGTACTAGGAATAAAATATGTATTTCAGGTGGATAAATATTTCTGAGAATAATCTTGTGAAAGTCGATTATAAATCCACATATATGAACATGAATGAATTTAGGGAATGTATCATAAGACACATATATTTCATATTTTGAAAAATCTGGAGAGAGTTTGTGTGTGTGTGTATATATATATCGATATATACACACACACACAAAACACACACACAGACATTAAAAATTCGAAATATATATGCCATTCGAAATTCATGATGAAATATATAACATAAACAGATCCAAACATATTTATTTTACTGAACATGGATTTTTGTATCCTGTTGTTCAAGTAGGAAGCTCACCCATAGGTTGAAGTTTCAGTTCCAACAGCGTTTGGGAGGAGTGATCTCTTCTCACAATTTGTATCTGCCAAGTCAGCCACCTCACAAGAATATACGTGGGATACCAGGTAGGATTCTTTATGTGCATGTAAAAATACATGTGCTGAATAGGCTACAGAGAAAGGGAGACAGGAATTCACATATTTGTTAACTTTAAAAACACATGGAGAACTATTTCTATTCAATTGGACTAGATTTATAACACCTACCCTTTATCATGCAAAAGGCAAGTGCAACTATACACCATGCCTCCTCTGAACTGCTTGTATTTCTATTCTGTTTGGGTTATTTTTCTCCATCATATTAGGATTCATAGTCAGAGTCTAGTAGGGTATGGGTTAGTGTCAGGGAATCAGTATTTCAAATGGAAAATAGGAAATGAATCCAATGTGTATGCAAATACGTACTACACAAAAATCTTCCCACTCTCATCCAGAACAATGCCTTGACATGACCTTCTCCCCAAGGAAGAAGCAACTCGAGGGGAAGAGTTAGAAAATCTGTGGATACATATGTGGAATGGAAAATGCTCAGGAGTTCCCAACCTTGGATGTGGTAGAGGAGTTTCCATAAGTAAGGGACAGGGTAAACACTCCACAAACATGGAGCTCTGCTGGCCTAAAGACTTCGTGAGAAACTGCCTCTGAGGTTGGGCACTTGAAATATATGTTGTTGTCAGGAGCTTTAGCTTCCTTTGTAGTGAGACCATCAAAGCTGGGTCTGCATCTATGTGACCTGGAGGACATGGTTGCTGATTTTCCAATGAACATGAGGCAGAAGTGCTGAATTCTCTCTTTGTAGGTCCACAGTGGCCACTGGAGGCTAAGTGTCTCCCCGTGTGGACTGTGAAGCCATTTGGTCGTCCTCGACTTTTCGTGGTGTTTCTGGCTGCTGCACTGGGAGTTTGGTATTTGCTTCATGAAATACAAGGAGTTCAACTGGGACACAATGCTGGAGGGAGTTGTGTCACGTGTGGTGGGTCAGGGTCCTAGGAGAATGCACCAACCAGTCTTCTATCCCACAGAGATTGCCCCCTTGACCCTAGCAACCTGATTCTGAACATTGCCCTGAAACCTCTCCATATAACAAGATGCCTTTCCATATAAGTGTCTGCCGGCTGCACCATGTCAGTCACAAGCCATTTGGAAGCCAATGTCAGATCCACATGGCCCTACCACAGATGTTTTATCACACTCCTGCACACCACTTCTCTAGGCCCACTACTCAGCAGGCCCCAACTTACTGGCATCTCTGTTCTGCACCATTTTCATGAAACCCAGCCAATCCAGGCACTGTCTGGTACACTCCTGATCAGCAACAGGACGTCCAAAGGTTCTCCAGTGCCACCTGGTCATGGGAACTTAAGAATTTCATGGTATTTATCTAGCCATTTTTCAAGGATGAAGTTGGAGGCACTGTTGGTTTCCATTCATTCAGGAACCATGCAATGGTGAGGAAGCTCATTTTAATGAATGCTCTGGAGAACTCTCACAAACAAGGCTTCCCAAAGAGTGGCCAAAAGGTCGCAGGAAGCCAGGCCCATTGAGGTCTACCATGTGAGGTCCATGTGTGTTTTGACTCTCTACGATGGCTGCCAGGTCTGTAAGAATAAAATCATGTGATATCCTGGCTGAGATTCCCAGTGCTCTGTGGAAAGCCAACCTGGGCCTAGATCTGAGTTTCCAAGGGCGACTCTCATGTGTGGCCTACTAAAATCTCAACACAGTTCATGGCAATACTTCTCTGAGGTCAGTTCCAGAACTCAGTCTCCAAGGGGAATCACACCAGAGTTCACGCCAAGGTGGACCCAGTCATCTCCTCCAACCGCCACACAAAGGACCACAATTCCAACCAAAACACTGCCACATGGCCCTCATCTTCTTCCATATACACACTCATCATAACCTCTGGCTGGAGGTTTCCATCAGGGGCGCAGCCCAAGACAGTGTCCACAATAAGCTCCCTTGCCCCTAATTTGCCTAATATCAGGGTGGCCTGGACAGCCTTCCTGTGCACCAGGAGTGATCAAATAGGCCTGCCTTTAATACTGCTCTGCTTCTCCAATTTGAGGCCTACTGACTGTGGGCTATAGATTCTTTGTGTGAATTGGAGTCAGGAGAAATCCCAAGCACCTATGGGCTAGCCTCTGCAGGGCTTTGAAGAACTCATTTGACCCAAAGGATCCCTATGCTCTCTTGATGGAGGTCAGGAACCTTACAGAGGAAGGTGAGAGACTTCATCCAAAATGACTGCTTTTTTGCCATTTTGGCTTTGGATGCACACATGGGATCTTTCTTCAATCCATCAGGTGCTGACAATCTAAGCCACAGCCTCACACAGGGCCAAGAGGCTGATTCAGACCCATCCCTTTGCAAAGCAATGAAGCAAAGAGCCACAGGTGATGCCCATTCATTTCCATTTGAAAACTGTTTTCTTCAGGCTTCACAAAGGGGTGCCCTGAGGCAAAGGCCTTCCTGACATTCAGGACAACAGAACAATAGGTAAGCAAAAGGCCCAAAGCAGGCTTTCTCCACTGAGACTTTACTGGTCCCACTGATATCTGAGTTTTCTGAGATGCTCACCATTCCTTTCAGCTCTCCAGTACTTGGCCATGTCACAGAGCTTGGAGGTGGTACATATCTTGGACACAAAACCATGAGCCTATTCTGGAGAGTGGCCAGAATGCAGGAAGAAAACAGGAACTTA
>NW_027553986.1:0-22857 GCF_045843805.1 Urocitellus parryii | reverse complement strand
TTTAGTATTACTCTTAACGCTTCTACCTGAATTACTAAAACTATTTGTTCTTGTAGCGTTTGCTGTTTGTTGTGTATTTAAATCAATAGTGTTTAAATAAACTGTTGTATCTTCATCCGGATTAACCGGTTTATAAACTGGATTCGCTATCTGCGCTAATGATAAAGCTTGGTTATCTTGTTTTGCTGTTGGTAATGCTTCTTTAGTTATTTCATCATCTGTAAATTTTCAATTAAATGCATTTGCGTTTCTGGCTGATAAATTTCTAACTGAATTAAATAGTACTTGACCTTGATAATCTCAATCACCTTCTAAATCATATTCTTTTGCGTATTGCGCTGATCCTGATCTTGTTTTAAAATGTACTATGCTTAAATTTTCTCCTCCTGCGTCTGAATTGGTTATTATTCCCGTGCTTTTCTTTCTTTTATCTTCTTTTACTGTAGTTAAATAATATGAATCTATTTTTAATAGTTCTTCTCGTAACTCTTCTAACTGTTTGATCTTTGCAAAGTTTATTTTGTTTGCCTCTATTATTGTAGCTACGTAAATACCTGCCGTATCTGGATGATGTAAAGAATATAAATGTCCGTATCTTGCTATTAGTTGTTGTTTTGGTGTTATAGCTATTTCATTATTCTTCCCTTTGCGTATTGTTAAAGCTTCTTCTTCTTCTGCTGATAGATAACTATCAATAATTTCTATTGTTGCTAATGCTGGTTTTCTTCTTCTCATTATATTGATTCACATCATTCTCTATATTTACTTTCTAATTTAGGTATTAAAGAAGTAGTTAATACTACTCTGCTTTGGTCATCAGCATAAAACATCATTCTTTTCTTTAGTATTGCAAGTAATCTTTTAATTGCTTTACCAATTACCTTTTTCTTAACCAATTTTAAATTTCCAAATTGGTTTACTGCACTAAAGTCATCGGTTACTGGGTAATAACCTGGATGATGATAAGATTTATTAAACTTCTCTACCTTACATATAAAACTTGTTGATCCTAGTTTTTTATCTTCGTAAAGTCCTAAATATATAATTCAGAATTGTTTTTCGTTCATCATCACGAAACTAAAAGACGGTTTGCACATCTTTAAAAAGAAGCTTCTACTTAAAACCTTTTCACTATAAGATAAAGGTTGGTTACTTACTAAATCTTCTGCTGCTTCATGTCCGAAAAGTTCTGTGTACTTTTGCGCCTTAACACCATCGTATAATTCTCCCGCTTCTCCTGTATTTATATAAAGTATCTTTAAACCGTTATCGGTAGTTCAATACTTTAGTTTCGCATCATAAGGAATACCAAATGAATCTAAAAATAGGTTTGCTGCCATACCTGATTCCTGCCTTAGTAAGTTACCAACCATATAAATATCAAACTTCTTTTTGTCTCTCTCTAACGAAAGCACGAATATTAAGAACGCTTTTATGTCTTGTTCTGTTATGTCCCCTACGTCATTACATTCATCCCAAATTAAGGTGCTTAATCCTACGTATCCCGCTCCTTGGAAGGCTCTTAATCCTATACCTGTTAAACACGTAGCCCAACCGCAATTATTTACATCATGCGCTTCTTCTCATGCTTTTTCTTTCTTCTGGTTCTTCTAATTTTTTACCTCTAGCCTTTACATTTCTAGGTTTTGATTCTGGTCCTCTCTCTGGTAAGTATCCTTTTTTTCTTACTAGCTTCGAACCATGCGCAACATAACGAACTGGTCAATTAGGTTCATCAAGCTGTGTTTTAAAACCTGTATTTAGTTCGAGTCTTGTATTCCTTAACAACATTACCTTTTCTTTTGCGTTTTTAAGCCTATCTGTTACTAATTGTGATGTTGCATATGTCTTACCTATGTTCTTACCCCCATAAACTATCTTTACGTCCGCTTCTATTTCTAAGGCGTCAATATCCGAATAAGAAAAATGTACTTTGTTGTCTTTACTTTTCTCCCTTCTTTTTTTTACGTGCTTACAAAACTTTTCATAAAGTTCTTTGTCTTCGTCTGTTATAGTTTGGAACTTAACTAATTCCGAAAATAATAATTGTTGTCTCTTTAAAAAATAGTCACCGTAAAAATCTTCATTGTATGCACCTAACTTTTTAGCGTAAAAAGCTGCTAACGTAATAACCTCCTCATCTATTATTTTTCTACCTGCCCTACCGTTCATAACCCCATAACCCCCTTAAAAAACTGCGCAAAAAGTTTGATTATTTGATCTTAGGGTTGCTCCATATACTTACTATTTTCTTGGTTCATCCCCTGGTTTGAAAAATGGCCCCCTTTAAATTTGTTCATGTCTGAGAAACGTTCATCAACATGAGGTTCATTAGTATTTAACCTAACTCTAAAATCTTCGGGCGCTCCTAGCTTTTGTTTCATATCATCAACCATAACCTCTAACCTTCTTAAATAAGACTGTTGTATGTTATTAACCTGTTTGAAATCTATGAATGTTTCTCCTACTCCTACCCTTTCGTTTTTTTGTCCTAGGTTCTTACCAAAAAATCCATAAAATGCTGCCCTTTCATCGAAAAACGCTCTATTTTGCTTTAATGCTTCCATTACGCTTTCCATAGGTGCGAACTGAAATTCTTCATAGTCATTTTCGCCAATAAAGTCTTTATTTCCTACCCCTATATTTTCCTTTACTAAAAAAGGATCCATTGAATTTAGTAAACTGTCTTTTTCTTTAATCCATTTAGTTCTGTCTTGAATATCAACAACAAAATTCTTTGATGCTACTAACATTAAGTTTAAGGTTCGTGTGTGCCCCGCTAAATAATCTAAAAGTATTTGGTACCATGCAATAAAGTTATCTAATCCGTCTACTGTCGCCAATACCGCTTTTTCGGGGTCTATATCAACGTTCTTAACATTAGTTCATATACTTCTAAAGGATGGTTGTTTTCCGTCGTATTCTCTAACGTATAAACGTATTTCGCTATCTGGGAAGTTACAACTACGCCATCAATCTTCTCCTCTTTTTTCTACTGCGCTTTTTTCTATTTCTAAAAGTCTTTTATCTTTTGCTATTCAAATTTCACCAAAAAATATTTTTGAAACTAATGAACACCAGACTTTTTTAATTTGCCTTAAAAAATCCTTATCTTTGGTTTCTGGTATAAAATCACCCGCGTAATAGTTGGCAATACGGTTTAAATAGTGATGAACCGCAAACCTTGGATTTAATAGTAAGCTAAATTGTCCTAGTCCTGTATCTCCTAACCTAGATACTATTTCTGCTTGTAAACCGTCCGCAAACTCCTTTTGGTTGTATTTCGGTAAAGCATCCCCTGCATCATAACTAGCATCGTAACAAAGAAAGCTTTTATTTAATGTTGCTAAGGTTTCGCTATTGGACACATTACTAACTTACTTTAAGAGCGTTATATTGATGTGTTAAATATCTTTGGGATGGTACAAATGTTGTTGGGATTCCTGCATAAAAGCAACCTAATTTACTACAGTAGTATTTTTTAAATAGGTGTCCTCCGAATTGTTGTCCTGTATTAAAAGAAAAATCTAAATGGTAGGTTTGTTGAAATATCTTAACTAATTTCTCTAGTCTCTTATCTTTAACTATTAAATGGCCTGGAGGTATTGTATCATCTCCTATTATTGTAACCCCTTTGCTTCTTATTGGTTCTAGTGAAGTACTGAAATTACCTCAAGGTGATGTATTGCTTATGTTTTGTTCTGCTTCCGCTAAATCATCTACATTTAAAAATACTAATAAATCTTCTCCTCTGCATTTCTTTGCTATTTGGTATTCTGTTTGTTTAGTTGTTTTATATGGCTGATAGAATGATAAATTCATTGGTGATGCGGTAGATGTCATATGTTCTACTATACTTACTACGTGTTGAACTAATGCTACTAAAGAACTAAACCTATTAATTTCCTTAGGTGTCTTTTGAACATTGTTATCTTTTAAGAAATAAATTTTCTTCTCTGTATCTATATTGGCGCTTGGGTTAGTTGGTGTTGTTGCTGCTTTTATTTCAAAATTTTCTGCATATGGGGAATATAACTCTGGTGAATAGTAACCTTTATTAGTAAACTTCTTTTGTATTTGTGAAATAACTTCATCCTTTAACCATTTGTAATAAAAATTATCGTCTTTAAATCAATTATTGGCTGCTTCTGAATCTGTTCCTTCCGGTCTTGCATTACTATCAAAATAAGGTGCTATATCTATATCAGTTGTTAATGTTCAACCGAATGGTGCGCATGCTATTATTCCTGCGGTTGCATTAATGGTTCTTGCTAATGCCTCCCCTACCATAGTAGAGTGTTTATTAAAGTAATCTGTGTAATTTTCTATATCTATAAAGACTTCTTTATTTTGATATCTAACAAAGTCTACTTTAGCGGTTAATTTAACCATTTTTTTACCGGTTAAATCTTGAAATATAGGTGGTATATAACCTCTTGTTGGTGCTATTGTTGAACCTACTGTTGGATAGGTTGGTGTTTCTTCTGGAAATATTCTCCCTGTTTCTTGTATTATGAAACCATCTCTAAGAACTGCCTTTTCTAAATCTAATAATAGTATTTCTGCGTAAGGGCTTAATGAATAACTCATTATGTCCTTAGTAAATTCATTAACTCAATAAGCTGTTTGTTTAAAAGTATTCTTAATTGAATCCGCTTCTGTTTTTACCGGATGATCATATTGTTTAGGACTAATAATGTGCGACCCTGTTCCGGTTATGATCTTTCCGTTATTTCAAACTGGTACTTCTAGTTGTGCCATAATTATCTTCTTCTATAAATCCTAGTATATAAAGATCTTAATTTAGGATAGTATTCATTTTGTTCTTCTTTTAATTCTTGTCCTGTTATTAGTTTATAGTGTGTTTTAAACTTTTCCATTCTTTTAACTTCATCAACCAAAATATCATGGTATCTACATTGTTCTAAAGCTTTATATTTAGCACCGTATTTTTTTTTAAAATCTTCTGGCATTGAATTAAATACATTTAAAACTGCTATCTCTTCTCAATTGGCTTCATTAGTTAAATCTTTAGGATCTTCTTTATAATGGTATGCTGTTTCGGGTTCGTTAAATAATAAACCGTTTTTAAAATGGTTTCTTTCTTGAACCATGTGATCACTAACCTCTTTATAAATATTAACTTCTTTAATTTCTTTAGTTTCTTCTTGTTTAGTAATTGTTGTTCTTGGTTCTGCTACTGCTTTAGATTTTTGAATAGATGTTTCTAATTTATCTATTTTCTTATTAGACTCTTGAATTTGTTTTATTAGTTCTTGGTAATCTTCTGTACTAATAGTAACAGATTCTTGTTTTAATTCTTTTACGTCTTCCATTATTTAACTTTTATATTTTTAAAATATTCTACTCATGCTTTACTAAATTGATCCATTATCCCAATGGTTTCTATATATATACTTTTATTTATTCTAAAAACATCACACCAAATATTAAAACACTTTATTTTGTGTTCCCTTTCTGCAAATCCTGTTTTGTTATAGTCTTTAACCTGAACCTTATAATAATTAGCTAAATTATTTTTCTTGTCTATCTCTGTATAGTCATCTTTATTAATCTCTTCTACTTTAGTAATATTATTCTGACCCCCTAGATAATTAACTAAATTTAAATAGTCATCATAATAATTCTCTGTAGGTTTGTAAATACTCTCCGCTATCTCATTAGGTGTTAACCCTTCGTGGATATCGTATCTCTTGTACATTATTTAATAGTTTCAATATTCATATTAATCTATTATTATTAAACTTTTTAAATTTGCGTCGTCACCTTTTAATATAGTAATATTATCTAAACCGCTTCTTAATAAAGCTAGTTTTAAATCATGGCGATAAGGATGTAATATTATCTGTTTTATGGCATGCATTTACGTAATTCTTATATTACTCTATATTATATGTAATCTATTAATCTTTCTTATAATTTTGTGATAGTTACTCTAATATTATATAACTAATCTCCAAATAGGATAGGGAAGTAAGGGGAACCGGGGAATCCCGGGAATCGCATCCCTTTGAGGGCCGCGATTTATAAAACTGTTTAGTATTACATTTTGATTAAAAATGTAAATGTAAAGGGCTTTGTGATAATTTAATTTTCCTCCTTAACTGTTCACTCTACTTTTATTTTTGTTATTCTGTTTAAAATCTCCTCTAGATCTTTCTTTTCTACTAGTCATTTACCCATTACCTCCTGCCTTACCATTAAAGGTATTAGTCTTGCATTTGATTCTTTAATTCTTTCATAATTCTTTAATTCATCTCATTCTTCTTCATTCTTCTCTTCCTCATCTATATATGCATTAACACAAAGGTTAAAATCTCGTTCTCTTATCTCTTCTATTGTTACAAATCTAGTATATTTAGAATCATCTGAACAAGTATATAAATCCATTATTTCATTTATATCTTCCGTATTTAATAAATTCTTCTTAGGTCTCTTAGTAAATATATTAGATGCATCGGTAAATATAATTCCTTTTTCATCTTGGTCTTTATCTTTTCTAAGTACTATAATGCAAGTCTGTATAGTAGTATTATTAAATAAGTTAGGCGATAGTTGAATAATTGAATCTATGTAATTATTTTCTACAAATCATTTTCTTATTTCCTTTTCTGCGCCTTCTCTATATAGTACCCCTGGAAATACTAATATAACCGCAACACCATCATCATTTAAATGATATAAAGAATGTTGTATGAAAGCTCAGTCTGCTTTGCTTTTAGGTGCTAGTATTCCACTACCTATAAAACGAGAGTCTTTATATAATTCTTTATTATCTTTACCAATCCATTTTATGCTGTAAGGCGGGTTGCTTAAAATAACATCAAATTTACATTCTGTTAATCTATCTTCCATTAAAGTATCACCTAACTCAATATTAAAATCCGATCTATGGCTTAAGCCGCTTATTAACATATTTGTTCTACATAAATTAAAAGTAGTTGGATTAATTTCCTGACCTAGTAATTTAATTGTTCTAATTTCTTTATTAGTCTTATTAATCTTTAAGTACCTTAATAGTAATGAACCTGAACCACAAGCCGGATCATAGACAGTCATTCATGATTTTTCGGTTTGGTGTCAGGATGCTATTCTTACTAATAAAGTAGCTACATCACTAGGAGTAAAAAATTCACCGCCCTTTCTTCCGCCTGTCGCGAAATAGTTTGACATAAATTTTTCATAAATGTCACCTAATATATCCCTACCTAAATCACTTAGACTAGGAAGTTTTTTAATATGTTTAAAGACTGTGTAATAAGCCTTGGAATAATTTAAATAATTATGTTTTCTACGTTCGAAGTCTTCGAATATATTTATTAAATTACCTGAAGTTGTTAAATTTAAAACAGAAAATAATTCTGTTACTTTATCATATGCGTTTTCTTCTGTTATATTTTCGGAAAAGTTTCTAAATAAAAAGCTTGGTCTAATAAAGTACCCTTTACTTTCTGCAATTGCATCATAACAATCTTTTATAAAAGGATCGTTATCTTCTAAGGTATGATAAGGGTGTTCACAGTGACCAACTAAATAATTTTCGAAATCTTCACTAATATATTTATAACAAACAATAGTAAATAACTGTTGTTTTAGTTCTCATGAATCTAAACTACTACCAACATCTTTAATAATATTTAATAGCGCGCAGTCTACTATTGTTTCTACCTGGTTAAATTCTTTTGATATATCCATTTGATTTTTAGTATTTAACTAATACAAAAATTATAACTATTTTTGTTTTAATATTTGTTTATTAACGTTATTTATTCATTCGGAAGTTTCAATAATTCTTGTTCTTCCTCAAGTTTCTTTACTTACTCTACAAGATCCATTTTCATTTCCTTTCTTTCTAATAATGAATTCACTATTTTTACCAAAATGTTTATCATAAGTTGTTATTGATCTAAATGTATCTCTAACAAAACCAGCTTCTTTATCTTCTGTAACTTTTAAAAATTCTTTAATTAATTCAAATACTTGATAAGCGTTATTAGCATTCTTAATATAAGGTGAGTATCTTTCGATAATTTTGTTTAAAAATCTTTTTTGGCTTAGACTAAGTTTTTTTATTTCCAATTCTTGTTTTAGTTCGAAACTGTAGAATTGAAGTGTTGCAATCTTAAAGTTATTCATTTTAGTATTAGTTATTTGTTATATATATATTTTATCAGAAAACTACCGATTTGAAACTTTTTTCTTCTAAATTCCCCCCCTAAAACTGCGCAAAAAGTTTAATTACTTGATTTAATAGTGCTCCTCAAAAGTTTGATCTTCTTCCGGATTTACTACCTCCTTATCTTTGGGGGGGTTAAGCGGTTTTTTTGTGAATCTGCAGTATTCTTTTCCTGCTTTCCTATCTATAGCCCTAAAAGCTCCTATTATGGCGCATATTCCTGTTGTAATGGCTGTAATTATGGTTACTATAGCGGTTGCTACTGCTTCCGGACTATCTCAACTCTGATAAAGACCATTATCTATTATTAATTTAAGTAACAAGTATTTCATAATTTTTAATTTTATTATAGTTAATGATCTACTCCTAAAACATCCCTTCCTGAAGGTTGCCTGATAAAACCCCCTTTATCCCCCTTATAGGATAAAAAGGTTCTATTGGCTTCCTTTGGCCGCCCTCTGACCCCCTAGAACAGTTATATTTAATTATAACCGTGTTCTTTTTCTCATTCTAGGATTGTATTTATTGCTTTATTTTCGGCGTCTTTAATAGCTTTTCAATAGTATGCTTTATAGGTATGCAACTTAGCTTTAAAAGGTTCGTCAAAAACGGCTTCTATAACTCCTTCGCATCTTGATGCTACTTTAAGAGTCCACATCTTGCTATTTACTTGAAACATAGCCACTACATGTCTTATATTCCTGCACATTAAAACATCAAATATAAATGCAGTTGGCTTTAAATGTTGTTGCGTTACTCTAATATACTCATCGTTCGGTATTCTTACTATTGCTATGCTTTTATTTTCGCTGTGGGTTTGTACGTGTGAAGATCATCATTTTGCGAAGGTCCTTCAATAATAAACACTTTTAGATGAACAGCTATTTACGTGCTCGTTTACCTCTGCACCGTAAACTTCTGCTAACTTTATAACCTTCTTATGTATTGTTGTTGTCATAGGTAGCAAGAAACGCATGCAATCGCTGAATATGCCTATGTAAATATGTGTTGCTATATCTTTAGTTATCTTAACCCTATCATCCCCCTCTAAAAGGTCAAATAAGACTTCACATGTTGATGACTTGGATGTTTCTATGTGTTTAGTTACTGGAACTTTTATTTTTAAATCTTCTTCTAGTCCTTTAATTGTGTAATGGTGGTCTATAATAATGAACTCTTTAATGTCTGGATGTTTTCAATCTCCTAATGTAGAAAAATCTTGATCGTGGTGATCTAATAATATTACGCTTGTATTTGGTTGTAATTCTTCTAATGTAATAACTGTAGCCATCTCTTCTAATGGCTTATAAAAAAAATTAGCTTGGGAACCGCAGTCTAAAATGTAAATCCTCTTATTATCGTAAATTTGTCTTAATACGTCGTTAACTACCGAACAAGCCGCTAAACAATCTAAATCTGGTCCTTTGTGTAATACTAGTAGTATGTTATCTCCTATGCATTTAAGCATACTTTAAAAAACGGGGGCTACCGCCATACTCCCCAACTAATACTAAAAATCAGCGGCGGATTTGTATTTTAACATTCTTGATTATTATCTTTTAAAATTTGTTTTAATACATTCTTAAAATTGGTTCATTGCGGTTTTATATCATCATAATTATGACCATAATCATAATAACTTACTCATAATAAATCTTGTTGTGATAAAGGTGCTAATTTAGTTATTTTTTCTTCTAAATATTTTTCTGTATTAGGGTTTAAAAATCCATTTGAATATCCGTCGTATAATCTTATTATTAACATTATTGCATAAACGAAATAGACACTATAATTATGACTTGTTTGAATTTCGTTATATTGTTTAGGATTGTAAATGTATTGTTGAGGTATTGTATGGTTTTTGGTTCAATTATTCATTAAAGATTTAGCACAAACATTATTAGATTCTTTTATTCTTTTTAAGAATTCAAATATTGTTTTACCTCCGTATTTAAGAAAGTCATAATAAACATGGTTGTAATATAGGTTTGCGTTGTAATTTCCGTCTTCGTTTATAAACCTTTGTGATAAAGCTTGTAATACTCATTGGAAATCTGTTCATTTCGTGTATCTTGTTTCTACACTTCTTAAAAATTTCTTTTTATCTCCTACTGTTTCTAAAATAGATGTATCTTTAAGTTGATGAATTAAAGGTGATTTATAAAATATGTCTGATTCTCTTAATATTCTTATTAGTCTATCTGTATAAAATCCCCAAGCTTTTTCTCTTGTTAATTCATTAATAATTGTTTGTTTTTTAACTCTCGTAGTTCTTTGAAAAAGTATATTTAAAAAAGTATATAGTAAAGCTGCTTTTATGTTTTTTCAAGCTTCATTGTCCGCTTGTAATAAATAATTTCTTATTTCTCGATTTGAAGAATAGTCACCTGTAAAACCTGTATTATTCTCTTCTAAACCTCTACAAAAATCGAATAACTGTTTATAATATAAAAGACAAGGTAAATATCTTTCTTCTGTTCCTGATACTATTGTTTCAGCGTTCTTTGCTATCTCGTTAATTAATCTTTCTATATCTCAATCATTATTTGCAAAGTCGAATATATCTCAATCCCTTAATACGTTTGGTTTTACTTTTACTTTTGCTTTAAGTCTTTTATGTAATTCTTCTATTAATGCATTCTTTTGTTTCTCTATTTCGTCTTTTACTAGTAATTCTGCATGAAATGCTTTATAGCCTCCTACTAAACTATTAAATCTACTCGCTGGGTCTCCGCTTGTAAATCCTAGTTCTGTTAATTGCTGTTTAACTTCTGAAGCAAATTTATCTGATACCTGTAATGTATTTATTTGATTGTCCTTCTGCTGTATTTGTTCTCTTAATCTGTTTTGTTCTGTTTCTGCTGCGCTTAATTTAGTTCTTTCTTCTTCTAAAGCGTTTTGACATCTTCTATATTGATCGGTTTTATCGTTAACCTGTCCCCTTAGGTCATTTACTGTATTAGTTAACGTTTTGTTAGTATCTAAACAACTTTGTTTGTCTTGTTTTAGTTTATTATTCTCGTTTGTTAGCGCGTTTATCTCTTGTTCTTTTTGCTCCTTATCTTGTTTTGTTTGTTCTGCTTTTTCTATTTGTTTTTCTAATGCTCCTTTAACGTTATTAAATAGTTCTTTAGTATGTTCAGGATATTTATCCGGTTCTTTATTAATCTTGTCTATTAAATCTTTTAATTCTTCTAAATCTTGTTTTAACTTGTCTAAATCATTAAAGTCTTGTTGTATCTTGGTTAATAAAAAGTTTATAGTTCTATAGTTGTTTACATCTTCTTTAGTTGCGTCATTTTCTAATTGTTGTATTCTTTCTTTTAGTTCTTTAATTTCTCTTTCGCATTCTTCGTTATTTGAATAGTTAGGTAATAAAAGGTTAGGGTCAAAGTAATCATATGCTTTTATTTGCGCTTCATCAACGTCAAAAATCTTAATACCTGCCTCTAATCTATTTTTTAAAAAATCTCTATCTCATAAATCTAATACTCCTTGAATACCTTCATTATCTATATTCCTCATTCTTATAATATTTGGGGTCATTCCCGCCATTAATGTAATGGTCTTATTCGGAATATCTACATCAATACCATATTCATCACGGTATGCTTCTAATCTTTCTAGTTGGTCACCTGTTGGAAACCTAACTAGCATGTAAAGATCTGTTAATTTGTGTTTTTCTAATCATTTTTTAGTTATAAAAGCATCGTTAACTGATTCCTTTATTCACTGGTGTGAAAGTTTATTTAATAATAAAGCGTTATCTTGTTTCCTTCTGTGATGCGTTAAATCTAACTGATAAGATTGAATTGTTAAGTCTCTTAATTTAAAACCTTTATCTTCTTCTATTCTTCTTGTCTTTTCTGGTTGTACTGCATTATGTCAAATTTGGTTTTGTATCCCTACTTTTGTAGCAAACCCATATCTAAATGGGTTAATTCCCCCAAAGCTAAAAACTCCATGTTGTGAAATACCTTGTGGTAGTTTAGGTAAATTGCTTGAATCACGTTCTCAAAAACCCGCATCTAATCCAAATTGTAATGCTCCTGCACCGAATCTATCACCTATATAACCCGCATATTTTCCTATACCAGGAATATTTGAAATTGCACCAAAACCTGCATCTATTGTCGCAAAATATGTATTAATCCTTCTATTAGTATCGTCAATTGATAAATCTATACTTGCCCTTCTTGCTGTTGATTCTGCTATTTCTTGCGATAGTCCTAATTTACGTTTATCAATAGCATAATCTTCTGCTGCTCTTAAATTATCTAGTCTTAATTGGTCAAAAGTTATTTGATCCCCTATGCTTCTTGCTGTTACTGGTTCTTTAGGTATAACAATTGGTTCTTCGATATGGTCGTAATCGCATTTAAATTTAAAAATGTAATGGTTGTTTAATTGTTCTATCTTATCGTCTGTTGTTACTCCTTCTATATTTACTAAGGGAACACTATCATTATTTTTATCGAATGTAAATCTTGTTTGTATAGGTGTTGGATAAGTCTTATATATTAAGGTGTTGATTTGGTTAATCTTTGCCGTTAAAGAAAGCTTTGATAACTCTTTAATACCTCCCGAATCTTCGAATAAAGTATTTTGATTCGCTTCTTCCGGGAACTTAAAGCTTTGAACCTGTGTTATTATTGGTTGTACTATTTCGCTCTTGCTTTTTTTATAAATAAAATGAGTGTATTTACCTCTAATAAATACGCATCAATCTGTACCTACTAAATCAAATAAATTTCCTTCTGGTCTATCTAAGGTTTCTACTTTTATATTAGCCCAATAAAAGGTAGTACTATTATCCCCCCTTCTTATCGGTAAATTACCTACTGAACTATAAAAACTAGCTAATAAAGAAGAAATATCAAAATTACCTGAGTCTACATCTATTGCTGTTTCTGAATCTGTTAAATGATAGTACTTTATCTTTTGGTTTGTCGCTCCGTCTACGCTTTTAACTCATTGTTTTGAATCGTTTGATAATCTGTGTTCGTGTTCGAAGCTTCAGCAATATTTAAATTTAACCTTACCATCTAAATCGCCTACTATTAAAAATTGCGGTCTTGTTTTATCTCTTCACCCTAATTCGTTTTCTAAATTAATATCCTTTACGTTATTAATATCTAAATCGATAAAGTCCCCTAATAAGTTAAATGTTTGTACTTCTCAAGCCTCTTTATTTATTCAAGAATAATAATTATTGTCATCGCCTCAAATTGTAGAATCGTATAAATCTCATCTATATTCTAGGTTACTTATTAAATAATCTCCTTTCTTTAAAGGTCTTGGTAAATCTAAATCATTCTTTAGAAAAATATCATCTATCCTACTTTCTTGATATTTAGCGAATTCTTTATATTTATTTAATGTTCATGGGTTATCTACTATAGTATTATTTAAATCCTTTAAATGCTGTTCATCTAATACTTTAACTGTCTCGCAATCCTTGTTTTCATAAAGTAATTGGTTTAATCCTCATTTATCTTCATAATCGCATTTATGTCTTTCACTTTCTAAATTCCCTTCTCTTGTAGTTGGTAAAAAATGTAAAAAGTTAAGTTGTCATAAATCTAAAAACATTCTTGAAAAACTTAATCTATCATTTAAATTAGCTAATGGATGGTTTTCCCTAACCCTTCTTCATCATTCTTTATCCTGTCTTAAATCTATTCATCCTTCATCTGCATATATTCGACTAAATGTGTTAACGTTAATACCTGAATATCATTCAAGTTTATTTATTGGCTTATCTCCCGTGTATTCGAATTGTCTTCATTCTGCTCAAGGTCTTTTAAGCTGTCACATCAAAATTCCATAACTTGGTGTTCATTGTCTGAATTTACTTCATAAATATTTAGGTCTGTCACTAGTTACATTTAAAGGAATATGTGGTAGTATTCTTGGAACAAATAAATTATTTACTGGTTCTGCGCTGTCTCCAGATCTTCTACAAATTCCTTCTACTTTAGTTACTATAGAACTTAAAACTTTCTGTAATGGTGTTTTTGGTTGTGCTTCTCTAGCTTTAAAAAATGTATCTTGGTTAGTACCATAAAAACCAAATCCTTCTTGTGGTATCGGTACATTTACTGTTGTTGGTCTTCATCCGTATTTTGTTGCCGCACCTCAAGCACTATAACTAACAATTAAACCATATCTATTTTCTGTTACTTCTTCTGTTTCTGTACAACTATGAAGATGCTGTTTTTCTCCTCCATATCATGAAAGAAAAAAATCAACCTTATCAATTCAAAATAAAGTAGCTTTAAACGTATGTCCTTTCCCTACTTGTAATTCTTGACCTTCGCAACTCTTAGATCAATTAATAAAATTAACATCTCCGCAAATTCGTTTGTTATGGGGTAGGAAATAACGTCTAGATAACTTAAATACTTTAATAGCTGTTGTTTCGTCTATTTCTCTTCTTTCTGTGTCAAAGATACCTGTTTTATCGTCAAGTACGTTATCTAACTTTATACTTTCTAAATCATGCCAATCAACCCTTTTTATATCTGTGGCCTTGCTTAAATCTATTTCTTTTATTTGTATACCGTCTTCTTTGGAACCTATAGAATCATCTTCATAAGTAAAACAATAATGACCTGTTAATAGGTTTCCTCCTGTTGGGTTGTGGTTAACTTTCCCTAGAATGGTTTTCTCGTTCGTTAATAGGTTCTTTAAAGCTTCGTTTACTCTTCTAACTACTTCATTTTTTCAAGTACTTAATAAATAGGTAGGTTTAATACTTCCTAGAATAAATAAATCTTTTCTATGCGAATAAATATAATCTTGGGCTCTCTTATATCTTTGAACTAATTCAACTTGCTTTTTTAAAAATTCTATAGTAGTACGATTAATAACTAGCTCCTCAAAAGTCTTATTAATTGGCTTAATTGCTGTATGGCTTTGTAATACTGTCTTTCATGTTACTTTAGCCGTATCAAAGCAAATTCTAGCTAATCCATTCGGGTTTTCTATTATTAAACTAGTCCTATTTAAATTCTCTTCTAGTTCTTTATCTAAGTTTCAAGTTGCTATATCTCCTTTTACTGTTACTGGTCTTGTTAGTACTGTATTAACTCAATGGTCTCTAATTAAAAAATACTGTCATCTTTGTTCTTTAATATCTGGCTTTGTTTGATCTAATGGTGTTCCCCTTTTCAAAAAGTAATATACTCCTTTATATTTACAATAATTTCAATGCCCTCCTCGTAGCGGTATAGAGCCTCCTTCTCTATTATTAATTGTAGGTACATCTTTTAAAACCTTTCTATCTTCAAAAACAGTTGGTATACTGTTTGGTACTCTATAACTTCCATTATCTCAAATTAAATTTGATATTTGAAATATTTCTATTGGCATGGTAGTTCTGTAAATAGAACCGAAAACTGAGATATTATCCTTTCTTTAATGTTTATTTCTTGTTGCATCTGTAGTTCTTTAATAGCTTTAGCTTTTGTGTAGTTCTTTACCTCTGAATCTTCTTTAGTATTACTCTTAACGCTTCTACCTGAATTACTAAAACTATTTGTTCTTGTAGCGTTTGCTGTTTGTTGTGTATTTAAATCAATAGTGTTTAAATAAACTGTTGTATCTTCATCCGGATTAACCGGTTTATAAACTGGATTCGCTATCTGCGCTAATGATAAAGCTTGGTTATCTTGTTTTGCTGTTGGTAATGCTTCTTTAGTTATTTCATCATCTGTAAATTTTCAATTAAATGCATTTGCGTTTCTGGCTGATAAATTTCTAACTGAATTAAATAGTACTTGACCTTGATAATCTCAATCACCTTCTAAATCATATTCTTTTGCGTATTGCGCTGATCCTGATCTTGTTTTAAAATGTACTATGCTTAAATTTTCTCCTCCTGCGTCTGAATTGGTTATTATTCCCGTGCTTTTCTTTCTTTTATCTTCTTTTACTGTAGTTAAATAATATGAATCTATTTTTAATAGTTCTTCTCGTAACTCTTCTAACTGTTTGATCTTTGCAAAGTTTATTTTGTTTGCCTCTATTATTGTAGCTACGTAAATACCTGCCGTATCTGGATGATGTAAAGAATATAAATGTCCGTATCTTGCTATTAGTTGTTGTTTTGGTGTTATAGCTATTTCATTATTCTTCCCTTTGCGTATTGTTAAAGCTTCTTCTTCTTCTGCTGATAGATAACTATCAATAATTTCTATTGTTGCTAATGCTGGTTTTCTTCTTCTCATTATATTGATTCACATCATTCTCTATATTTACTTTCTAATTTAGGTATTAAAGAAGTAGTTAATACTACTCTGCTTTGGTCATCAGCATAAAACATCATTCTTTTCTTTAGTATTGCAAGTAATCTTTTAATTGCTTTACCAATTACCTTTTTCTTAACCAATTTTAAATTTCCAAATTGGTTTACTGCACTAAAGTCATCGGTTACTGGGTAATAACCTGGATGATGATAAGATTTATTAAACTTCTCTACCTTACATATAAAACTTGTTGATCCTAGTTTTTTATCTTCGTAAAGTCCTAAATATATAATTCAGAATTGTTTTTCGTTCATCATCACGAAACTAAAAGACGGTTTGCACATCTTTAAAAAGAAGCTTCTACTTAAAACCTTTTCACTATAAGATAAAGGTTGGTTACTTACTAAATCTTCTGCTGCTTCATGTCCGAAAAGTTCTGTGTACTTTTGCGCCTTAACACCATCGTATAATTCTCCCGCTTCTCCTGTATTTATATAAAGTATCTTTAAACCGTTATCGGTAGTTCAATACTTTAGTTTCGCATCATAAGGAATACCAAATGAATCTAAAAATAGGTTTGCTGCCATACCTGATTCCTGCCTTAGTAAGTTACCAACCATATAAATATCAAACTTCTTTTTGTCTCTCTCTAACGAAAGCACGAATATTAAGAACGCTTTTATGTCTTGTTCTGTTATGTCCCCTACGTCATTACATTCATCCCAAATTAAGGTGCTTAATCCTACGTATCCCGCTCCTTGGAAGGCTCTTAATCCTATACCTGTTAAACACGTAGCCCAACCGCAATTATTTACATCATGCGCTTCTTCTCATGCTTTTCTTTCTTCTGGTTCTTCTAATTTTTTACCTCTAGCCTTTACATTTCTAGGTTTTGATTCTGGTCCTCTCTCTGGTAAGTATCCTTTTTTTCTTACTAGCTTCGAACCATGCGCAACATAACGAACTGGTCAATTAGGTTCATCAAGCTGTGTTTTAAAACCTGTATTTAGTTCGAGTCTTGTATTCCTTAACAACATTACCTTTTCTTTTGCGTTTTTAAGCCTATCTGTTACTAATTGTGATGTTGCATATGTCTTACCTATGTTCTTACCCCCATAAACTATCTTTACGTCCGCTTCTATTTCTAAGGCGTCAATATCCGAATAAGAAAAATGTACTTTGTTGTCTTTACTTTTCTCCCTTCTTTTTTTTACGTGCTTACAAAACTTTTCATAAAGTTCTTTGTCTTCGTCTGTTATAGTTTGGAACTTAACTAATTCCGAAAATAATAATTGTTGTCTCTTTAAAAAATAGTCACCGTAAAAATCTTCATTGTATGCACCTAACTTTTTAGCGTAAAAAGCTGCTAACGTAATAACCTCCTCATCTATTATTTTTCTACCTGCCCTACCGTTCATAACCCCATAACCCCCTTAAAAAACTGCGCAAAAAGTTTAATACAGTGATCTTAGGGTTGCTCCATATATTTACTATTTTCTTGGTTCATCCCCTGGTTTGAAAAATGGCCCCCTTTAAATTTGTTCATGTCTGAGAAACGTTCATCAACATGAGGTTCATTAGTATTTAACCTAACTCTAAAATCTTCGGGCGCTCCTAGCTTTTGTTTCATATCATCAACCATAACCTCTAACCTCCTTAAATAAGACTGTTGTATGTTATTAACCTGTTTGAAATCTATGAATGTTTCTCCTACTCCTACCCTTTCGTTTTTTTGTCCTAGGTTCTTACCAAAGAATCCATAAAATGCTGCCCTTTCATCGAAAAACGCTCTATTTTGCTTTAATGCTTCCATTACGCTTTCCATAGGTGCAAACTGAAATTCTTCATAGTCATTTTCGCCAATAAAGTCTTTATTTCCTACCCCTATATTTTCCTTTACTAAAAAAGGATCCATTGAATTTAGTAAACTGTCTTTTTCTTTAATCCATTTAGTTCTGTCTTGGATATCAACAACAAAATTCTTTGATGCTACTAACATTAAGTTTAAGGTTCGTGTGTGCCCCGCTAAATAATCTAAAAGTATTTGGTACCATGCAATAAAGTTATCTAATCCGTCTACTGTCGCCAATACCGCTTTTTCGGGGTCTATATCAACGTTCTTAACATTAGTTCATATACTTCTAAAGGATGGTTGTTTTCCGTCGTATTCTCTAACGTATAAACGTATTTCGCTATCTGGGAAGTTACAACTACGCCATCAATCTTCTCCTCTTTTTTCTACTGCGCTTTTTTCTATTTCTAAAAGTCTTTTATCTTTTGCTATTCAAATTTCACCAAAAAATATTTTTGAAACTAATGAACACCAGACTTTTTTAATTTGCCTTAAAAAATCCTTATCTTTGGTTTCTGGTATAAAATCACCCGCGTAATAGTTGGCAATACGGTTTAAATAGTGATGAACCGCAAACCTTGGATTTAATAGTAAGCTAAATTGTCCTAGTCCTGTATCTCCTAACCTAGATACTATTTCTGCTTGTAAACCGTCCGCAAACTCCTTTTGGTTGTATTTCGGTAAAGCATCCCCTGCATCATAACTAGCATCGTAACAAAGAAAGCTTTTATTTAATGTTGCTAAGGTTTCGCTATTGGACACATTACTAACTTACTTTAAGAGCGTTATATTGATGTGTTAAATATCTTTGGGATGGTACAAATGTTGTTGGGATTCCTGCATAAAAGCAACCTAATTTACTACAGTAGTATTTTTTAAATAGGTGTCCTCCGAATTGTTGTCCTGTATTAAAAGAAAAATCTAAATGGTAGGTTTGTTGAAATATCTTAACTAATTTCTCTAGTCTCTTATCTTTAACTATTAAATGGCCTGGAGGTATTGTATCATCTCCTATTATTGTAACCCCTTTGCTTCTTATTGGTTCTAGTGAAGTACTGAAATTACCTCAAGGTGATGTATTGCTTATGTTTTGTTCTGCTTCCGCTAAATCATCTACATTTAAAAATACTAATAAATCTTCTCCTCTGCATTTCTTTGCTATTTGGTATTCTGTTTGTTTAGTTGTTTTATATGGCTGATAGAATGATAAATTCATTGGTGATGCGGTAGATGTCATATGTTCTACTATACTTACTACGTGTTGAACTAATGCTACTAAAGAACTAAACCTATTAATTTCCTTAGGTGTCTTTTGAACATTGTTATCTTTTAAGAAATAAATTTTCTTCTCTGTATCTATATTGGCGCTTGGGTTAGTTGGTGTTGTTGCTGCTTTTATTTCAAAATTTTCTGCATATGGGGAATATAACTCTGGTGAATAGTAACCTTTATTAGTAAACTTCTTTTGTATTTGTGAAATAACTTCATCCTTTAACCATTTGTAATAAAAATTATCGTCTTTAAATCAATTATTGGCTGCTTCTGAATCTGTTCCTTCCGGTCTTGCATTACTATCAAAATAAGGTGCTATATCTATATCAGTTGTTAATGTTCAACCGAATGGTGCGCATGCTATTATTCCTGCGGTTGCATTAATGGTTCTTGCTAATGCCTCCCCTACCATAGTAGAGTGTTTATTAAAGTAATCTGTGTAATTTTCTATATCTATAAAGACTTCTTTATTTTGATATCTAACAAAGTCTACTTTAGCGGTTAATTTAACCATTTTTTTACCGGTTAAATCTTGAAATATAGGTGGTATATAACCTCTTGTTGGTGCTATTGTTGAACCTACTGTTGGATAGGTTGGTGTTTCTTCTGGAAATATTCTCCCTGTTTCTTGTATTATGAAACCATCTCTAAGAACTGCCTTTTCTAAATCTAATAATAGTATTTCTGCGTAAGGGCTTAATGAATAACTCATTATGTCCTTAGTAAATTCATTAACTCAATAAGCTGTTTGTTTAAAAGTATTCTTAATTGAATCCGCTTCTGTTTTTACCGGATGATCATATTGTTTAGGACTAATAATGTGCGACCCTGTTCCGGTTATGATCTTTCCGTTATTTCAAACTGGTACTTCTAGTTGTGCCATAATTATCTTCTTCTATAAATCCTAGTATATAAAGATCTTAATTTAGGATAGTATTCATTTTGTTCTTCTTTTTAATTCTTGTCCTGTTATTAGTTTATAGTGTGTTTTAAACTTTTCCATTCTTTTAACTTCATCAACCAAAATATCATGGTATCTACATTGTTCTAAAGCTTTATATTTAGCACCGTATTTTTTTTTAAAATCTTCTGGCATTGAATTAAATACATTTAAAACTGCTATCTCTTCTCAATTGGCTTCATTAGTTAAATCTTTAGGATCTTCTTTATAATGGTATGCTGTTTCGGGTTCGTTAAATAATAAACCGTTTTTAAAATGGTTTCTTTCTTGAACCATGTGATCACTAACCTCTTTATAAATATTAACTTCTTTAATTTCTTTAGTTTCTTCTTGTTTAGTAATTGTTGTTCTTGGTTCTGCTACTGCTTTAGATTTTTGAATAGATGTTTCTAATTTATCTATTTTCTTATTAGACTCTTGAATTTGTTTTATTAGTTCTTGGTAATCTTCTGTACTAATAGTAACAGATTCTTGTTTTAATTCTTTTACGTCTTCCATTATTTAACTTTTATATTTTTAAAATATTCTACTCATGCTTTACTAAATTGATCCATTATCCCAATGGTTTCTATATATATACTTTTATTTATTCTAAAAACATCACACCAAATATTAAAACACTTTATTTTGTGTTCCCTTTCTGCAAATCCTGTTTTGTTATAGTCTTTAACCTGAACCTTATAATAATTAGCTAAATTATTTTTCTTGTCTATCTCTGTATAGTCATCTTTATTAATCTCTTCTACTTTAGTAATATTATTCTGACCCCCTAGATAATTAACTAAATTTAAATAGTCATCATAATAATTCTCTGTAGGTTTGTAAATACTCTCCGCTATCTCATTAGGTGTTAACCCTTCGTGGATATCGTATCTCTTGTACATTATTTAATAGTTTCAATATTCATATTAATCTATTATTATTAAACTTTTTAAATTTGCGTCGTCACCTTTTAATATAGTAATATTATCTAAACCGCTTCTTAATAAAGCTAGTTTTAAATCATGGCGATAAGGATGTAATATTATCTGTTTTATGGCATGCATTTACGTAATTCTTATATTACTCTATATTATATGTAATCTATTAATCTTTCTTATAATTTTGTGATAGTTACTCTAATATTATATAACTAATCTCCAAATAGGATAGGGAAGTAAGGGGAACCGGGGAATCCCGGGAATCGCATCCCTTTGAGGGCCGCGATTTATAAAACTGTTTAGTATTACATTTTGATTAAAAATGTAAATGTAAAGGGCTTTGTGATAATTTAATTTTCCTCCTTAACTGTTCACTCTACTTTTATTTTTGTTATTCTGTTTAAAATCTCCTCTAGATCTTTCTTTTCTACTAGTCATTTACCCATTACCTCCTGCCTTACCATTAAAGGTATTAGTCTTGCATTTGATTCTTTAATTCTTTCATAATTCTTTAATTCATCTCATTCTTCTTCATTCTTCTCTTCCTCATCTATATATGCATTAACACAAAGGTTAAAATCTCGTTCTCTTATCTCTTCTATTGTTACAAATCTAGTATATTTAGAATCATCTGAACAAGTATATAAATCCATTATTTCATTTATATCTTCCGTATTTAATAAATTCTTCTTAGGTCTCTTAGTAAATATATTAGATGCATCGGTAAATATAATTCCTTTTTCATCTTGGTCTTTATCTTTTCTAAGTACTATAATGCAAGTCTGTATAGTAGTATTATTAAATAAGTTAGGCGATAGTTGAATAATTGAATCTATGTAATTATTTTCTACAAATCATTTTCTTATTTCCTTTTCTGCGCCTTCTCTATATAGTACCCCTGGAAATACTAATATAACCGCAACACCATCATCATTTAAATGATATAAAGAATGTTGTATGAAAGCTCAGTCTGCTTTGCTTTTAGGTGCTAGTATTCCACTACCTATAAAACGAGAGTCTTTATATAATTCTTTATTATCTTTACCAATCCATTTTATGCTGTAAGGCGGGTTGCTTAAAATAACATCAAATTTACATTCTGTTAATCTATCTTCCATTAAAGTATCACCTAACTCAATATTAAAATCCGATCTATGGCTTAAGCCGCTTATTAACATATTTGTTCTACATAAATTAAAAGTAGTTGGATTAATTTCCTGACCTAGTAATTTAATTGTTCTAATTTCTTTATTAGTCTTATTAATCTTTAAGTACCTTAATAGTAATGAACCTGAACCACAAGCCGGATCATAGACAGTCATTCATGATTTTTCGGTTTGGTGTCAGGATGCTATTCTTACTAATAAAGTAGCTACATCACTAGGAGTAAAAAATTCACCGCCCTT